>NW_011889154.1:537058-539729 GCF_000151845.1 Pteropus vampyrus
ACTACGTGTTCACTGGGAGTTCACAAAGAAGAAAGGCGTAACAAGATGCACTCTCTAGAAACTACAGTAGACTAAGCCACAACCAAACTAGACCTAGCGCCTAGAATGGGAAAAGCAGGAAGTGGGCAGGAGGCAGGATTTTTGAGCATTCAGAACACCCAGATAAATGAATGCCTTGTGCTCCATGACTGAGGAATGCTCACAGATGGGGTAAGAGGAAGACTTTCTATGGTCCTTGCTTCTGCACGACTCCACAACTGAGGAACCATGGGAATGCCAGGGAATCTTTCCAGGCCTTAGTTTCCTTACCTACAAACTTATGATTTGGGGATGGTCTCCCATTCCAACTTATATTATAAAGCATCTACCTAGAAAGTAAGGGGAAATAAAGAGAAGAGGGAAAAAGGAAAAGGAGAAAGTACTGCTTAGCATAGTTCTTTTTTGCTCAATACGGTGCAGGGAATGGGAGGTGGAAGTAGCGGGGAATATTACAGGTTTCACATATCTGATTTCTAAGTTTGATTTCAGTAAGATCAGTGAAGGGTGATACTAAGGTCTTGCTTAGCATGTGTCCAGTCTTCTGGGGAGTTCCATAATAGCAATCTGGGAGATTTGGTGGTGTCGATGATGGGTGGGGCAGAGGAGACAAAGAGAAGGCAAGCGGGACAGTAAAACCTCTCTGTAAGCAAGCACGGTTTTGAGAAAAGAGTTTCAAAATTGCTATTATGGAACAGCTACAGGAATTGGTTATCTAGATTTACCAACAAAATCTAATAAATCACAGTTGGCATTGGGATTTTTTTTTTTTTAAAGCAGCATGGAAGTAAAAACATGAATTTTTAAAGAAGCATGAAAGCTCATCTGAGACATTTTTGATTGATTGTTTAGTTAATGAGATCATCTGGAATGAAATAAAATGTTTCTTTTTCTGTGCAGTGATTGCATAAATCAAACATGGCAAAGTGACCTACACAACAATTTTTGGCCTATGGATCTGATTTTTCATAAGCCTCACCACACACACCTCACAGAGAGTTCCTGTTTCTGGTGAGTTAGTTTCACCTTCTTTGTGAAAGCCTTTGAGAGAAGGCAGCAAGCAGGAAAATCAGCTATTTATAGGTGTTTTTGACTAAAAGTGTCTGCTCAGCGTGCCATGGAATACTTCCAAGAGGTGGGAGAACAGGAAACTATCTAAAGTCAACGAGAAGGCTGGAGGAGTGTTATGGGGGAAAGATTTTTACATGGGAGTCATTTTCAGAAACCTCAGCATTCATTTGCAAACAAATGAAAGTTACTTACACTGACACCCCCTGAGTTATGGAAAAGCCTGTTAAACATCCACTAGTTATTAAGAAGAGAAGAAATAAAGTCCTCCCCTTTAAGAGACTTTAAAGGAAAAGTCCTGTAAGAGTGTCTCTCTGTACCTATTTACTGCTGGAGGGGCCACCAGTCAGACTGACGCCCATAGCACAACCTGGGCTAGCAGGTGGCCTTCTAAGTGTGGGCTGCATGCCCTGGGTGATCTAACAGGAGTCTCACTGTACCCACAGGAGGATCTTCATCTTTACTCACTTGTACTTTTATCACTAAAAATGGCAAATCATTTGTTCAAGTTTTCATAATTAAGAATCATAATTTGATTAAATTGTAGTTCATTCTTCCCATGAATTCTGATGGGTTTTGTTTTTGTCATTTTGGTGGCAATAGAGAAGCAGATGAGATAGGGAGTCTTTAGACCACCAGAAGGAGATGGCTGCCTGAGAAAGTCTGAGCTATCCATGCTCCTGTGGAGAAGAGAGGTCCTGAGAGAGAAGTGGCTTCAATGTTCCTTTGCTTTATTTGAATTTCTACAGCTTTATAAGTATAATGTACCTAGCTTCGCAGAGTGGAGGAGACTAATCATGGACTTTGGGCAAGAGTGAAGAGGAGTGATGGACAAGGGCCTATTTTTATTTGCTAGCAATGGCGGAAGAACTCCCACATATGAAAGTTGCCATGGTGGAAACACTCCTCAGAGAACCTGGATGAGCCAATAAAGGAAGCGATGAAGAGTAGATACAGTCGCCTTGTAGATAAGCCCTATAACTGTTGCTATTAATGAAACTTGTCTCGTTGACTTACCAAAGCTGCTTGCAATAAGGCAGCAGAGTCTTGACAGAACTTAAAGTACAAAACAAAAGAAAGTTTTATCTGAAGAAACAAAATCTTGAGGAGGCCGGAGAATCATGTTCCATCAACAAATATCAAGGTGTGGGAAAACCTGAGCCACTGATACTGAGCTATCAAAAGAACTATCCTTTGTAATTGTTTTACCTGTAGACAAAAGCTTTATGTGTTTAGTTGGCACATGAGACAAAGAAGCCTTAAATCTACACTGTGATGAAGACCTATTGTCATCAGACAGTGTGAGAGGACTTTTCTTTACCACAATATCAGATATGTTCATCCTAACCCTGGTTTAATAAAAATTAGATCAAGCAAAACATAAATAAAAGGTGATGTGGTACATGAAACACATGAAGAGGCAATGAAGCATGTTAACCTCCAAGGATTTGTAAACTAAAAACATTATTTCACATTATTTTTCAACAATTTCTGAAATTTGAAATTAAATTTTTTTCTAAGACCCGAACAAACACAAGGCTTGTATCATTATGCTTATTTTGCAGAT
>NW_011889154.1:539779-544654 GCF_000151845.1 Pteropus vampyrus
GTTTTTAAGGAAAAAACTACCTAATTTTAACAATATCATGATTTAATGGCTCTTTATCTCTTTTAGAGATAAGGACTTTTCTACCAAGCAAAATGAATACAAACTCTCCCCTCCCCAAATTTTTATATAATATCATGAGTTTACTGAGCCCCTGGAGTCCATTCTTACTTACCCTAAATTTCCACAACCCTGGCCTAAGAGCACTTGAATTGGGCAGATAGGTATGCTTTGCCTTTCTGCATTTGAGTTCACCTCAATCTAGTCCCCATCCTCCATCCCACCAAAGGGTCTTCTCAAGGTAGGATTACCTCAGAAGTCAGTCAAGTTGCTCCTCATTTCTGCTTCCAGGCTGCCCCAGCCCTTTGAGCAGCCTCTCAAGAATGTTCCAGGCCTGGAAACCCTCTGAGGGTCTATGTTAGGGAGCCCTACCTCGGTAAGCTTTTCTAGAGAGGCCTTTTCTGGAAAGTAAGCTTTATCCAACTGGCCTGCTACCAATGGCATTCTTCTGGCTTGCTGAGCTGAAGCAATATCTCTCTTTCTAGGCATCGAAGGTGGCCAAAAAACAGTTGGTTTCAGGGAGCACTATGAGGAAATCTGGCTTTTGAAGGTTGCTAAGTAAACAAATGAGGCCAGACAGCACATTTTTGGTTACACCATTACCCCTAAAACAGAAGGCTACTTTAAAAAGTACATCCTCGTTATTACTCTATGAGACTATTGCCTATTATCTAAATAGGTAATTATATTTACGACTCAGAATGGTGTGCTTAAGTCTCACATTGACATCCATAAATTGGTACATTAAATTTTTAGTGTGCAAAGGGATGGGTGAGACTCACTCGTCTCAATGAATAGCATTATGAATGAACACTGCCCTGAACAACCCAAAATGAGTGTTCCAGGGTCTCTCTAGCGGTGAGTGTGGCTGGCAACCTCCACTCCCAGGTGCTCTTTGCAGAGCTGAGCAATGAAATTGCCTTTTGTCCAGAGCTGTCCTAGAAGGGTACAATAAAAAGAAGATGGGCTTTCAGCAACAGACAAATCCCAGCTCCCCCATTGACTAGCTATGTGACCTTGGGCAAGTCACCTAATTTTTCTGAGGCTGTTTTATTTGTAAATGATGATAATACCTACCTCATGGGGTGGTTCTGAGGATTACAATAAAAAAATAAATGTAAAACACTTAACAAAGTAAAAAAAAAAAAAGAGAATGTGAGGTAGGCAGGAGTGTCTCAGGTAAGATGCAAGCTGTACCATTGGTAGGGGAGGGGGGCCAGCCTGGTTGGCACCAGCTGTGTGACTGGCCGTAGCAGAAATTACTATGCATTGCCAACTTCTGAGTTCATTTGCACCCAGATTCAGCTCCTAGAGGTGCCAAAACATTGTAATTTACAAATAAATGTTAGTAAAAGTTTTGCCGACTTTCATAAATGAGGAAGAGAATCACAGATAAAGATTAATGTCCAAGACAAAGGTAGTGAATGGAAATATTATTCTACGTACTGCCTGGTTGGCTAATGGCGAGTCAGGTACAAAATACAGAGCAGTAGCAGAGCAGAGCTCCTGAAGGGGACAGCGCCAGGGCCGATGAACAGATCAAGGGAAACAGTGATCCATATCCAGCACAATGTCTCACGCTTAACGAGTGACTGATAAACGCTGGGTGAGAATCTGGTCAAAATCCCAGGCCAATCCTTGTGTTTCTATTGAAAAGCTGGTTGTCCTTATTGAAAGCTATACACTTTATAGAACTTACTCCTCAAAATAACTCCATAAGGTAAGTCTTTCTGAAAACGAGGAAACGGAAGTTAAAAGTGATACAGTGATTTACTTAATGCCACCTAGTGAGTAAGTAGAGGAACAGGCACTCACACAGGGCAGCCCTCACTCTTACTGTGCCTCTCTGTGCCCATGTGGACATGCAGAGAAATACTGGCCAGCTCTGAAATCTCTAAGCACTGGGACATCACAACAGGATGTTGCCTGCTCAGGACAAAACTCAAATCAAGTAGAAATCAATATATTAAAATGGGCACTCCTCTCCTGCCCCCCGCCAAAAAAAAAAAAAAAAACCAAACAAGAGGACTGCTGTCTAATAGAGCTTTCTGTGGTGATGGAAATGTTTTATATCTGTCATTCGATAAGGTAAGCACCAGCCATACATGGCTACTGAGCACTAAAATGTGGCTACTGTGACTGAGGAGCTGAATTTTATTTTTTATTTAACTTTAGTTAATATAAATTTAAATAGCCACATGAGGCTAGGGGCTACCATATTGGACAACACAGAATTAGACTGCTTGATTTAAAAGAAACCCACAGGGCCATCCACTCTCATTTCACTAAATAGGGAAATTTCCTTTGCTCTATCCTTGACATGTTTATCCAGCCTTTCATTTCATATTTTTAATAACAAGAAGCTCTCACCTTACGTGGCATCTGATGCCTTTGATAGGACATCTTTCTGATCTAATAGCTCCATTCTTGGGTGTATGATATGGAGATGCAGTTAGGTTTTGGTGAAATAATAAACCCACTTATTATTCCTGGGAGTTATCTCTGGACTTGCCCTTTCTGCTCTTCTCATGCCTATGAACTTTTAGGTCTCCAAGGGTGGCCCTAGCTGCATCACCATTCTCTGAGTTCAATGTTGTCGCCTCCATCCATAGAATCCAGGAGATCTCATCTTGCTGGCCTGCTGGTGAACCCACTATGCTGTGTGAACGTGAGGATACTTTCTCTCACCAGTAGTACTCAGTCTTCTGTCCAAATTTTTCCTCTAGGGCCCAGGCAGTCCTCCTGCATCCGGGGTTTGCAGTCTGGAGTCTGATGCCTCCTATGTCCTCTGAGGTGTCTGTCTCTGCTCTTTCTCATCCTCACACCATTGCTTGTCCTTACAAATCTACTCAGATTGTTGAATTGCTTACGCTCGGCCACCAGGCTAGACCATATCTTCCATCTTTGGGAAACTTGATTATTTTAGAAAAAAAAAGTTACATATAATCTTGTCAATTAGAGACTCAATCCTGTCCTCCATTTACTTAATCTCACTAGTTGGGTGATTGGCAACTCCATCTGTCTGTTCCATTCCCCAAACTGGTCTTTGGCCCTTTCCCACTTTTATCTAGTCACTTCTGGAGTTCAGTCTGGATCAAACAGGTGCTAAATAGATCTTGGTTGAATGAAAGACTTGTTGAGGATGGCAGTTCTATTAAACCACTGAACAGCATTTTTCATTCTGCACTCATGATCTAGATGATGCAAAGGGGCTACATATTATGATAATTGAGTGGCTTCTTTACTGATTGAAGCTAAGAAATACATTGTTACATTCTATTCATTCATTAATCTAATAAAACCTTCAAAAACATGAGATTAAATTGGCATGGTTTAATTTTAGTGAATTCTTTCATTTCTTGGTCATTTACAAGTCCCTGTTAAGTAAATAATTAACATTTTATTCTTATAAATGGCAATATTTTGTAAAATATTGAACCAAGAGAAAGTGAAGTCTATGGAACATATTAAGACTGTATCCATTAAATTAACTTCATCTAGGTTTAAACAAAGGAGGGAGGCATTTAATAAGGGCTTGCTAGAACACAGAATGAGATACATTTACATGGGGAAAAATACAAAATAAGCTGAGAAACAGGACAATAAAGGCTATATTGACTTCCAAGTTTATAACTAAATATGGCACCTTTTATCCTGATAGATTTAAAAAGTCCGACTATTCTGTATGGTTATTTATCATAGAAATTTAGTTTAAACTCTATTACCGTTATCCAATAGCACTTTTTATACATTGGATATAGGCAGACCCCTCTAAGCTGACACACATGAATGCTCTGTCCTGGATATTATATGACTCAATTCAGTTATACTTTTATAAGGTAATAAGAAACATTCTAAAGGTAGACCTTTAGGGAAACATAGCTTTTCCTTCAGACTTGGAATAATAATTTAAGAAATAGTAAAATTGATGAACTTCCACAATATTTAGTTAACAATCTGGGTCATATGGTGCTCATGCACCAAGCATAATTCTGGCTCACAATATGCCTGAGAGATAACTATCTCATTTCTCAAAAGGAAAAAATTTAGAGGAATTTGATTTGATTTAGAGGAATTGTTTCTGGGGATTCCTAATTTTTTTCCTTATCATTTCAGTGAAATTATTTTATTCAGAAGCAAACATCCTCTAGTTAATACAAGCAAAGGACAGTAAATGGGAAGACAGCATTTATTTGGATATAACCTTGTAGTATTTTAACAATGTAACTACAATCAGGTTGGCATTCTCAAGGGGTCAGTATTATTGTTTCTCATTGAAACAAATAAAGAAGCAAAAGTAGCCTTGAGCAATGGTTCTTTCATAGGTTGAGATATGATTTTCCAGTTTCATGAAATAATATTGTTCTACTACACTTTAACATTTTATATAACTGACTTTGCAAATGAATCTCATATATAACTTGCTTTCTAACATGGCCACTCTCTAAACTAAACTTAGGTTCACATAAGCATGGATATAACATCTGTTTTTTATCCATACTTAATAATTTTTAAAAATTGTTATTAAAATAAATTTTCATCAAGAAACATTCCTTCAGGAAAAGATCAAAGAAATATTTACAAAGCAGAAGCAGCATGATATGGTGGAAAGTAAACAGATTTGGAATTGGACTGATCAGGATTTAAATCTCTATTCTGTCACTTAATAGCAGTATGATCTTGATCAAATTAATTACTTCCATTTTGTATAAAAAGAGGGTATGAACAGCATTTAGCAACTTTCAGAAATAAGGACAATATATGTTTAGGCATAGAATTTTCTCAATAAATTATAGTTCTGTTTCTCTCTTTCCTACT
>NW_011889154.1:544704-553599 GCF_000151845.1 Pteropus vampyrus
ATGGTCTTAAGAAGATAAATAAGCTCTAGATGTGAAGTCGCACATGCATTTTTATTTTTATCCAATGAGAAAAGCTATGAGTTCAAAATTCCAGATGAGTAATACAAATCATAATGAGATCATGGATGTCATTAATAGTAACTTAGTTTTAACTGAAAAGGCCAATTATTTTTTTTTCTTCTCTTTCTTTCTTTCTTTCTCTTTTCTTTCTTTCTTTCTTTTTTTTAGGCAAGGCAACCTTTGGTTGACTTCACAGGTTACAAGGACCTTGTTAGCTTACAATCTTTTATTTTTTATTTTTTTATGCCTATAGCACCTGGTCTTCCTAGGTGGTCTCCCATCCAAGTACTAACCAGGATTGACCCTGCTTATCTTTCGAAATCAAACGGGATTGGGCTTGTTCAGGGTGGCATGGCTGTAGCCAAACCATATGAAGTTTTTAATTTTACCACTTAGATCTATAAAGCTAGAATTTCCCCATGATTCAGCTCCACATTGATAAACACAAGAATCTACCAAGAGAGACTGCTACCTTTGAACCTGAAATGAAAATGGTGGAAAACCTAATCTAATCGCCAAATCAAAACCAGCTTGGTAATACAGCATGTATTTTTTAGCGGCTCCTTTAAAATCTCAAACAAAAATCCAATGAGTTTTACCATTCACAAATCACTATTGTATAAAGTCATGCAAAGCCATGATCTCAAATGGACCAGAGATTATAAATGGATCTTTCTCCACAGAATGGCAAATGATTACCTTGAGTTACTGTATTTAATTTTTAGCCGAGCAAACTGCTATCTAAGGAGAATGGGGAAAGGAGAAATAAAGTCCACTAGCCACTGAGAGACCCACGGCTAATTTTTCTCTTTTATTCTGTGCTAACCAATGTTATGTCTTCCATTAGTAGATTGGACTCTGTGTGATCAGAAAGCATCTATTATGAAACCTTTGATTGTGGCTAACCAAACACTTTTGGTGTTGCTGAAAAAGTCTTTAGAATAATATATTGTAGACCAAGAATAATAAAGTTTCTTTAAGAACTTCCAAGAAGAATTTCTTATTTCTTTTTTATTTCCCTTTCTTTTTGATCTTCCTTTTACTACCACTGAGTCTTTCTGGATCCCTGCTTTCTCATAGTGTTTTGTCAATTGTCTCCTCTACCACTCTCCATTAGTTGGAAATGGGCAATTGAGAACCAGGGAGAGAATTACAAGGATTCTGCTGCTGATCACTGAATTTACATTCAGAGTTAGCATCAGGCAGGAGTAACCTCAGTTTTCTATCAATGAAGAGGGATATCCCTACTAAGATCAGTGAAAAATAGGGAAAAGACTGTGCAAGCCAAATAGGAAATACATTCAAGAATCTTTACATTCCTTCCTGGAATATTAAGGCAATTTAAATTAAAAATAAAGAAAAGCATCAATCAATGTGGTTGATTTGGTTTTAGAAAAGGCAATAAGGAAACATTGCAGTTACCAAAGTCACTAGCAGAATTTCTCAGCACTGCCATACAGTTCACATAAAGTAGTTTAACCAATTCAGTATAATTTAAATTGTTCTACAACAAGAGGAAAGAAAATCTCAGCCAGGGGAGAAAAACCCCACTGGGCAAAGACTGAAATAATCTTGAAGAAAATTTTGACAAATAGTTGTACCTACATTGAAAACAAAATCCTGTTTTTATGCTTATTATAAATGATTTTTTTAGTAATCTTTTGTGGAGTCTTACTTAAGTGATAGACCAAAAAAAAAAAAAAAAAAAAAAAAAAAAAAAAAAAAAGAAACCCAACCATCCCAAAATTTTAATTTTTGCAAAGAAACAGTAAACATTCAGGATTCCTGTCATAGAAAATGATCACATTTCAGTCACATAATGTCCTCTAAGAGCACCTACTACCTTAGATCATCTGTGTCAATTAAAGATTTTATGAAGCCCCTGTGGGGACAAAGATTTATAGGTATCCGATGTCGAACCTGTTTTCTTATCATCTGTACACAAATCAGTTAGCTGTTTCAGTCTTTCTAGCCATAGTTTAGAGAATAAAATAACAAAACTAACCTCCCTCTCCCCCCAAAATCCACCCAAACCAACAATACACTATCACCAAATACAAAGTAATAAAAGAGTTGTACCCAAACCTGGTCAGTCCGTCCATTTCTTGAAACTTGCACACAAACTGAAGAAACCCACTCAGCTTTAAAAAGGTCGATCATTTTGCTCTCCTAAAATTTCATCTCTGTGAGTGCTTTCTTTCTCGAGTCTGTCTTGCTCTCTCTCTCTCTCTCTCTCTCCCCCCGTGCCTCTCTCTACTTCTACCGGAGAGCGTTTTGTTTCCCTTTTCCTGTTTCTGCTGCTGAATGAATGCAAAATACATAATTTGAAGGGATTTTGTTTTCTAGGTGAACAGTTGGAAATCTAAAATCTTGCTCTTCTGAATGGCTTTATATGCCAGGCACTCAACACATAACATTTACATAAAGAGGCACATACAGAACCAAGAATCTTGCTTTTTAAAGCAAAAACAAAACCACAACAAAACCTCCTTTTACTCCTTTCATCTCATTCCTATTTTATTTACTTAACTATTAGCACTTACCCTGAGATGTGCCATAAATGTTCTATTCCAAATGTATAAAAGCCAACCACATCTCCACTGAGAATTAAACAGTTTTAATGTCTTCAAATCCATGTCCCTGCTCCAAACCCCAATACAGTCACTGGCAGCAGTACAACAGTTCCACACAGCAGACATCTGATTCTTGACATTTAAAAATAACAATATTGGGGGGAAAAAAGAGTCTTTTTTTTTTAATTAACTACAAACAACCTGTGAGAGAACATTTATCAACAATTGACTATATTAATTGGAACTTGCAATGATTTCAAGCTATAGTATTTTATTTCTAAATCAATGTCAGGTGGAGACCAAATATCTACAGACCTCTCCTTTTCTATATTATTGTGGCAATGGCCAATGTTAAATTAATTCTAAGTGATAATTCTACAAAGGGAGAATCAGAACTTTGCTACTATTTAGATTCTATTATTGGTGACAATGAATTTAACCTTTGTTCAGTCTTGAATCAAATTAGGGACCTATCGGTCATCTCATTGCTTGTCTAAGATTGGTCATTTGAGGTCAAGTGAACACATGCATTTGCTACAGAATAAAACAGGTAATAAAATGAAAAGAAAAACCCACACTTATTTCTATTTCTGAAGCACATTAGTGATTCCGACCAATCTGGGATCAAGTCTTAGCTTTTCTACTTACTCCCTATACATTCCTGGGCAAATGATTTAATTGTTTGTGCTTCAGTTTTGTCATCTATAAGCTGGAGTAAAAATAGTGATACTTACTTTACAAAGTTGTTTGGGTACTAAATGAGATACTCTACGGTTTCTGGCACGTAATACATATTTGATACGTACTGCTTCCCCTCTCTGCTTTATGTTTGGAAGGGGTAGAGATTGGGCTTGGTAAAGGGAAAGAATCCAGGCTTTGCAGGTAGATGAATCAGTTTAGACTCACCATGTTGCCATGTACTAGCTGTTCGTCCTTGGGCAAGTTACTTAACTTAATTTACTAAATCTCAGTTTCTTCAACTGTAAAATATCTTAAAGAGCAAATTAGATAACATTGAAAGGACAAATCACTTTTGGTAGGCATTTATTAAGTGAGAGCTACAGGCTCTTGAAAATTGCTCTAATTAGTACTCCACATATGTAACTTAGTAGTTTAAAGATGTGGACTGAGATCACAAGCCTTTAGAACAAGCATCTCACTTTGTAGCAGAGGAAGGAGACACAGAGAGTTAAAATGAAGGTTTCAAGCCAAATAGGAAATAGAATACAGAATCTCTTATTTAAAGTTTAATGCTTTGTCCACTAAACTCTGACATTGAAGTTGAACACATATGTAAATATAATTTTAATATTGGTTGGTAATTAAAGCGATATAACTAAAAAAAAAACCCCTCTTTCTATTTCTCCAAATTTGCTTCTAAGGATGAGCTTATAAATGAAATGATCCCATGGGAGCTGGCAGGGGCAGGCTACAACTATCTTTCTGAGAGGCGCTTCCACAGATGGCAGGTTCTCTCTTTCCTATTGAGCAAGAAGGGAGCTGAAGAGAACGTTCAGTTCTCAGGAGTTTCCCCCTTCGCTGCCTCCCTTGTGAATGTGCAGCTCCCTCTCCCCTTTCTTTAGAGGGACTCTTCGACCTCAGCACTGGTTGAGAGTAACACACTGTTCTACGTTTAGTTTATTCACTATATACTATCTCCCCACATCGAAATATAGAATATTCTTCTCAGTTTGAAAACCTTGCACAGAATAGGAGCTCAATAAATATCAACATTTGTTAAGAAAGGTATAATTTTGAGCTCAGTTTATATTTAAGGAGTTGGTTTTGGGTTATTTCCCAATATAGGATAAAAAGTATTAATTTGTTTTCAATCTTCAATAACTTTAGAATTAAAAACAGAGGTGCTTTGGGTATCAAAGTCAGATAAGTTATTACTTGCAGGAGGAATGTAGGAAAATGGGATTGAGGAAGGTACATGTATGATTCGTTGTAATTAATGTTTTATTTCTCTAGTTGTATGATATATAAATGAGTTTTTTTCTTTATATCTTTCTGTAAGCTTCAATATTTCATTTTAAAAACTGGCTTAAAATAAGGTAACTAATTTGAAAAGGAAATTTCCAATAATGCTACTTTAATAAATTCCACACTTAAATCTTTAAGCTTCATTCTCATTTACTGAAGAACTTTAATAATATGTTTACTTTAAATATTTTTTGCTCCTTGCTCATCATTTTCATGCCCTTGATTCCTGGGTTGTAATGGGGTGTATAAAAAAGAGCTATTTTGCATCAAATAGATCTAAATCTAAATCTCAGTTCTACAACTTATTGGTCACATGGCTTTAAATCACTTAATATTTCTAAGTTTTGGTTTCATTTCTCGTAAAAATAGAGTATTATTATATCTAGCTCTCAGGATTATTATGAGGATTAAAGGTGATAACAAATGTGAAAATGTCTGCTATAGCATCCAGTACATAGTAGATTTTTAATTAATCAGTTTCCTTCTTTCTTTCCTTATCCTTCCACTTTTCACCATTACTTGAGCTTTTTACTTCATAAAGGTATAAAAAGGAAGAAGAAATAAATTTAAGGTAGGAAGAATGTAGGTAATTATGCAAGCATTTCATTAGCAACAAAGGCTGACCTCAGATCCATTTAGAGTACCCTTTTTTAATCTGGTATTTTTTATCTAATCTTACCACTACTTATTAAAGTCCAGGCGTTTTTTTTTTTAATTTGTTCTGTTTTTGCCACTAGTCATAGAATATTAATAGACCAAATATTCTATTCTAGAGCTTCTATCTCATTACCCAGTCTTTCTTCATGACAGATATTCTTATCAAAATACTTTATTCTTAGTGGTGGATGAGATTTACGTGCTTAAGGAATTTCTAAAGCTTTCAATCATAACCCTTATAATGGTCATTTCTATAAATTAAGTGACTTGAGTTCTAGTCCACCTCTGCCATCAAGCTTTTACCTTTCTTTGACTTTACTTTTTTATATGCTAAATGAGGAGTGTGGATTAATTAATACCTTTAGCTTTCAAATTCTGTTAATAGTTCTTGATGACTTAATTAATGCATGTAGCAACCTTATAGTAAATTGGGCAATACCACTTTCAGTGGGAAATATTGCATGTAATTGTGTGTTGTTTGTGAAAACTATCCACACATTGGTGGCTTCTTCTGAACTTTGGAGATGGGCTCTGGCACTGTCCTCGCCCATTGACTGCCAGCCTAGAATATTCTCAGGGTTTGGTGGAGGCACTTCCAGGGAGCCAGTTTTGTCAGGAGGAATTCAAAGAGAGCGAAAGATAAACTTCTCAATGGAAGGGTTTCCTCCCGCCCCCAACCCACCCAGCATTTCTTTTTAAGATGAGAGTGGGAAATGATTATGTCATGCTTTCATAGTACAGTACTTTTTTTTTTTTTTTGTAAGATGGGGATAGCAGGAGAAGACAGAGAAAAAACACTGAAAAGGAAGAATATCAGGGTAATTTTTTATAAAGGATTGTATCTTGGGGAAAATGACAATACTAGAGGGAAGATGTAGGGAAGAAAAAGACTTTTCCCTTAAGTAGATTAGAGGGCAGTAGGGAAAACAAGGAGACTGTGGTAGGGGAGGAGCGGCCTGCTTTGGTTCTGCATGTGTGTGGGATTTACACACTGACACACTATATTTTATTGTGTGGATGCTTCTCCCTTCTTTTCCTTCTCTTCTCTGTTGTCCTGGGTCTCTGCAGCTGTGCTTGTCAGGTCCTCGACTTGGCTTGACCTCTATCTTCTCAGGGCTCAAGGCATTCCCTGCACTCTGGGGGAGTAGGGGCTTTGGGTGGGAGTGAGGTTAGTGTTGGTGTTGGTGTGACAATAGCAATGGTGAGGCTGTAGATTGATTTTCTCAAACTAATAACTTCAGGTAGAATTTTACAACTTAAAAAAAGTCAAAAACGAAAAAGAACTCTGGATAGATCTAATTAAAATCTTTCCAAAATTCCGAATGTCATTGTTGGCTTTTTAAAAAGGTGGATTTATTTTAAAATTCTGTGTAGACTCCCCTTTCCTCTCCTCTCTATCCTATGATCCCTCAGACAAAAGAACACAAAACACTCTTTGCCTCGCCTTTATGTAGGCGTGCTTTTCAAGTACTTTTAATATCTAGTATCTCAGGATAACTAGATGAAATTGGTAGTAGGTTTGTTTCCTGATAGAAACACTTAGCCACAGACCTGTTAAACAATTTGCTCAAGTTCATGTAGACAATTCATAGTAGAGTCAACATTAGAACTCGGAGAAGATACCACATGATTAGCAGGTACAATTTCTAAAACATCCATCACCCAACATAAATGGTACCTGAAGATACTGGCAGGAACGTTCTTGTTGACACGACTCAGACTTCACCATGGCCTGATCCATGTTAACTGAGGCTTTCTGGTACACCTCCCGGGCTCGGCTCACTGTCAGCGTGGAGGACCAGGCGCTTTTCTTCAGGAGAGGAGCGTCCAGGTTGACGGGCAGGTTGGCACAGGTGGAGCACTTAACATCGTTGTTACTCCGGGAGGCCTTGACCGCCTGCTCGCTGATGGTATTGTAGGTCTCCATGAAGTACTGCGAGGCCGAGCGGTCAGGGCACCTGCCCATGGTCATCACTCCCGAAGGGGCGTGGTAGATGCACATGTCGCCGTCTAGGTTGTCGTCGGAGCTCCACCAGCCAGGGGAGGTGTTGGGCCGGGCCTTGGGCTCAGCGCGCCGCTCCTTGCTTTTGCTTCGCTTGCCATACCTCATGGTCTGTGTCTCATCCGGGCTGGCTTTGCCCCCGTTGACACTGCCCTTGGATGGCCCCTCCAGTGAGTGCGACTTGGTGAAGAGCTTTTGGACAGAGTGGACCAGATGGCGAATGCGGCCCGGGCTGTCACTGCGGTGCTCCATGGCCGTGCGCTTGTACTGCAGCGTGTGATAGCCATCCCGGTTGAGTGGCAGCTGCCTCTCAAACTGGTCCAGGAGGTTGGGGGGGATGCGATTAACCTTGGTGGCCAGGGTGCGGGGCACTAGGGCGCACTCGTCCTTCAGCTCCTGCTGTGAGTTGTAGTGCCTGCGCGGGAAGGTGCTGCTGGCTAGTGGGTCGCTGAAGGGGCCCACACACTCGGCCTGGAACGAGTTGCGCTGAGTGTAGTAAGGGTGGTCCGCAGGGTGGTGCTCCACCGGGCTCAGCAGGTATGGCTTGCGGTCTGAGTGGTGCGACAGAGAGTCACAGGCGGAATCACAGGTGACTCCGTGGTGATGGCTGCGGCTGCCTGATAACCCTTTCATAGCTGACGGAGTGCAACTGAGGGGGTCATGGACACCCCGTGGTTAGGTTCCAGGCCCGTCTCCTGCAAAGACCTGGAGGAATGAACAAGAGGAGGAAAATGGTTAACAAGTCCCTTTATAAATATTGTTCTCTTTTGCTGTGCTGTCTGCTACTGTGTTTGTTTTCTGGTGGAACTCATCGCTGTCCCTAAGAGCACCTTTATTGCATTGTTGGAAAAACTTTGCCACCTCTGTAGGGTGGAAAAGCCAACTCCAGTCAGATATGGGGAGATGGTCTGGGTGAAAGCCGGTAAATCTGAAAAATAAAACTATAAAAATGTTAAAGTGTTTTAAAATTATTTGAAAGAGACTCACCTCTCTGTCCATGATTTTAATAACTGATTGCATTTTTCCCTTGCTTTTCTGGTTTTATTCTTAACTATATGTTAATCATAAAGCTAGCATACCAGAAGGACTTGGTTTCTCTGGAATACCTTTGCTGATTCCCCTTTGCAGAGAGATCTAGTTCCACTCTGTACTTCCCCTTCATCTGTCTCTCCACTCCAAAATTGTCTGGTGATTTCCAGGGTAGTTTCAGTTCCTTGCAGACCAGCCTACCTGTTAGTCACCTGTATATCCCCGTCCCTAGCACTGGCCAATCATGTAGACATACAGTTAGCACTCCATAAATGTGAGTGAAACAAAGCAAAACAAAACAAGAGGCTACTTGTACTTTGTCCTTGTGACTTGAGGATGTTTCTATCTTCTGTCACATGCTTTCTCGCTAGAATTCTGTGGTAACAATTACAGCACCCAAGCGATCCCCCCATGGTAATCAGAGTTGAAAAAAGTAATGGCGTGGCAAACAAATCAAAGATGTAGAGAAAATCTGCCCCTGTATTTCTGTCACCAGAGGGTCAAGAGCCTCCCTTCAACAAACCGAGAGCAGATGAAGAACAAATAAGCTTGAGTTCACTGGTCTGAATATCATGATATCTACTCTTC
>NW_011889154.1:555574-563965 GCF_000151845.1 Pteropus vampyrus
GGAGAACAGAGAGCACTGTGCTCTGGTTTGGGGAAACATCAGGAAGAAGAACTCTCTGCAAATATTTTCAGGGTCAAGTGGCCTTTATGGCTTCCTTTCATGCATCCTGCCTATGGTTAAATTATAATAGTCAACTAAAGAGAAAGAAAAGATTCCCTTACTGAAGAGTATAAAGTGGTCCCAGAACAATGACTGTTTTCCAGTCTCCCTAGACGTGCATAGGTGACTAATTCTGGATAATGGAATATAATTGGAAATGGCGTGTGTGATTTCTGGAAAATGTCTCTAAAATGAAGGTTATACCCTTTTTTAGCCCTTCTCTGGCTGGACTGCAGACCTGAGGGCTGGCTGAGCAGTGATCTTGTACAGGAGCTGGAAGTTACAGTTAGAGGATGAAAACAGCACAAGATAAAAGGACCTGGCCACAACGGAGGACCATTTCATCCCTGGATGTGTCCCTCTGCATCTTATTTATGTGGGAAGAAACAGACCTTTATCTTAGTCTATGCTACTGTTATTTTGTTTTCTGAATGCTTAATCTGAACCTAATCCTAAGCAAAATGGGTAGTCAGGTCCAAATCCTGAAGATTGTAAGCTATCTTAGTAAATACAACTTTACCTTGCAGGTGGTGGTGCTCCATGAGAGCAATTTAAGCAAGATAGTGACACAGTCATACTTGTACTAAATATTTCTCTGCTTGTAGCTAGAGACTAGGTTTAGGAGTGAGGAGAGGGAAGAAGATCTAAATGAAGCAATTATTTCATATTTGGGCAGTTCATGAGTGTAGACCAAAAGAGAGGGAGGAGGACTCCTATAAAAGTATGAGAATGTCCTGGCCATCCGGGGCCATGCCCCGCCCCCTCCCCCCATTTCAGGCATCCTTGCTTACACATGTGTGTTTCTTCCACAGTTTAAACACACATGGCACTAGACAGAACAAAATTCTATGTCATATGGATGTAGATTTTTTACCAGCAATTTTTCCTCTATTAATAATAAATCCCAATTCCATGGAGGTTGAGAATGAAGAACTATATGAATATACAACTTATGATTTTAAATTTAAAAATTTTAAATAAGGAAATGGTTCTCATTAATACTTTACTAAAAAACAAAGCTATTCCACTTTATCGTAAAAGTAAACAGAAAACTTAACAGGGGTGAGAGTGTGAGTTAACACTGGCGAAAGGCCCACTTTTCAGATATTTCTGATCTTCTGAATTTTAGCTGCAAAAGATAGCTAAATGCCATTTTCTTTTACTTTTTAAAGCTTCCCTATTGAAGATTTCATGTACTGTATACTTAAAATTATACAAATACCATTAGAACACCTTTGAATAGCACAGTCTGAAATACATCAGTTTTATTACTCAAGATACAATGCTAAGCCATTTTATATATACATAATGTATTCTGGCTTTTCATTAACATTAATTGCTGTCCTAATTATCTGCAGTTTGATTTTGTTTGTAAATACCTGCTCCAATAAATAAGCCCTTTTGAAGCATTTCCCTTTCCAAGGTGGTATTGTACAAAAAACAAAACAGAACAACAACCGAAACCTCCTTCAATCTGGTCACAGTAGGTGGCACAATTACAATTGCCTTTGTCTTCAAACAAAGCTTTAAAAAAGTTTTATTTCTGTTTTTGAGTCTAAAAAGATGGAGGATGGTGTGCCTTGAGAAACAGTGTCATCATCATTAATACTGGTATGAACCTATTGCTGGTTGAGTGAAATATCATCGGACTTAGGAAGAATTTTTATGTAGAGATAATCAAGGCAATACATTCTAAAACCTCATTATATTATTTTGGTTTGACACACATGGGCAGGTGACTGTGCTGACTCTATGTGACCTTGGATATGCTCTTCCCGTAGTATTAATCCTGTTCGGATTTCTAGGAGAGGGTCTGATTATCTCAGCTACACGTTCAGATCCATTCCCCTGGAAGTTGCTAAGAGAATGTGCTTGTCTTGACTGGCCATGGCTAACAGCTATTGAAGGGGAACTGTGGGCAAGGGGACACCCTTACTTATGGGTATAAAAGAGACATTTGCATAATTTTCATAGAGAAGAGTGAAAAACATCAGTCTAATAAAAAAAAAGTTATAGAAAACATGCATGCAAGCCATTGACTAATCTAGGAGAAATAGGAATGAGGCTAGAATAATATCATTAATGGGATATAAAGACAGCCATGATGGAATATGGAAAAATGCAAGCACAATGACAATCAGGATAATACAATAATACAACTTGAAAAGAAGCAGTAAAAATAGCCTTTGATGAAAACTGAGTTATTTTTTATCTACATCTCTCATAACTAGCTGAATAGTCTTATGAACATGTTCTGGCACATTCTGGACAACTTGCTTCACAATCAGACTATAGTTTTTTTGTTTTCTTTTGTTTTTGTTTTTTTAACTGAAGCAAAAGTTTTCTCTCATAAATTCCCTTCTTTTAAAAGCTGTTGTTTTTCTTACCAAATTTGCTGTACAAATCTACTTTACTGAGTGCTATAGTGAGCCCCTTTTGTGGTAGTTGTTTACCTGACACCTGCTTTTGGGAAATTTTTTCCCTACCCACAAGAACATTGAAGGTGATCATCATATCCTCTGAGCTTATTGACCTGGATTTGAAGACCTAACTCAGGAGCATCCATGCAGAGGCTTAGCTGAGTTAATCAGATACTGGTTCCCAGAAATTTAAATAAAAAATTTCCTAGAGTTGCTGAACCCTGGTGCACTTATCTGCGAGGTCAAGTACAGGAAGGGTCAGTGTTGGCACCATAAGAAGCCAGAGCTATTTGAAACTATGGGGCAGCAGTAACAAGAGCCTAGCAGAGTATGCGTGAAGAGAGAGAGCAGTAAACACACAGGGAGAAGCAGGTCCAGGTGCCACGTAGCCCCATGGAAAGAAAGAGAGAAGTTGTTCAAGAATCTTTTAGGTCTAGTCAGGCCCAGCTCCCTGCCCAGAGTAGCTGAGACCCTGTGGTCATCTGTGGCAGAATCATGGTGGGCCCAAAAAACATACCCATCCAAATAAAGGGAACCCCATGCCCAGCTGGGGCAACTGCAAGCATAACAGAACCACCATCTAAGTGCTCATTGTCCCAGAGGAGCCAAATGTGAGTTAGTCTCAGGAGCAGCCCCATCAGAATTGTCTTTTACCAGATTAAGTATTTATTGACTCCAAAAAACTAGTCACACTTTAATTTAACATTCACTCTATCAAAACTATCATCGGTGCTTACATGCATGAGAGAGAGGTGATCAGATAGCACACAGGGAGTGAGGAGAAGGACATTATCTGCAGCTAGCTATTTCAGTGCCCTGTGGAGTATTTTTCCACAGGTCAGTTCAGCCTTACTTGGTTCTAGCAGTGGCTGCTGTTGATGAGAATTAGACTTGCAATTCCTCAAACACCACTCCTTCCTTTTCTTCCATCTTGACATACTTTTTAAAGTGTCCTATTCTTACTGTTCACCTATCTAGCAATTAGACTCCTTTATAGATTTTTTTTTTTTACATTTTGGAACCAGCCTTTTATTCTCCTCTTGATTTCTACATCCAATCTTACATTTTAAACACATCCTTCTCTACAAAACTCTTTGAAAACACTTGTGCTGTGGTAGAGAAGAAAATGTGATGACATTCATTGTCCCTAGATTAAAAAGCATTTAGTTTTGACAGGCAAGGATGTTTCCCTGTAAGATAGTAGTCAATATATTCTCTAAATATACTGGACATAAATTCAAATCAAATTAATACATATGAATTTAATTTAACGTTTATTTATTGCATAACTATTGCTTGCATGCACTGGGCACTATAAAAAGAATTAAGGATTCTTACTATTCATCTTCAACTTTAAATTGCTCAAGTTTTCTTGGCTTCCACTGCTCTTGGATAGCATTCATGATCATTTCTTCTGTTCTCTGGCTCCTCAACTCTTCCCTCTTCTCCACTTCCTTCAGCCCCTTGGGTCTCACTTATAAGCGTAGGAGACACAGCACAAACATTCTTTGTTATCACCCTCAGCTTCCTATTTTGTGATCCTTCTGTCTCATCTATTCTGAACAATGTAAAAATCAAAGACAGATGCCATCTCCTTCTATCCTTTCACATGGGGGCTATCAGGTGTCACTGGGGATAAGACTGGTGCCATGACAAATTCCCAGTGTTCACTGTCAGCTCCACTCCCAAAGCTGATTAGAAATAGCATCGTGGGTTCTCCTGCTTCTGTTCAAGCTATTGCAAGCTCTTGGCTCTACTCATTATTTCTCATTTGGACTTGGTTAGAAAAACAAAGGCAGTAACCAATAAATACTAAGTGAATAAAAAAGGAATGGTCCTTCTGCCTGTAGGAACTATAATAATTACAAGCATTTTTGAGCATGTATATACCAGACACATGTTGACTACTTTAAATGCATTATCTCATTTCATCCTCAAACAATATATGCTAGGGACTATTCTCTGGCTAAAAAACAGACTATTAAAGATTAAATAACTTACCTGAGATCATACAGTTAGTAAATTTTGAGCCTGGCATACTCTTAACCACTATCCCCTCTAACTCTCTCTCTCTCTCTCTCTCTTTCTCTCTCTCTCTCTCCTCGTCTCTCTCACACACACGCCCTCTGCAGTATTTTCCATAATACTAATAGTATGGTTTGTAGTATGATCTCTGTTATCTGATTGTGCCATTTTTTACCTTTAAATTCTCCCCAGACTCACTACACATTTATGATATAATCTAAACATTTGAATATGACTCAAAGCAGAGATCTTTATGATCTGGCCCCCATCTACAAGACAACCTTAGCTCCCATCACTCCACTTTTTACACCAGCAATGCTAGACTCTGCATTCTTCCCTGTATGCTATGCTCTCCAATGCCCTTGTGTTTTCTGATCTTTCAAATACTGACTTTCGTTCACTGAGAAAATTCTTATTCCTCCCTCAAGAGGAGATACAAATATAGCCTCCTCTTAAAATATCCCCTATGCTAAAGGAAACATAGAAATGAGAGGCTTTACTTAATTTACAAACTAGTTGAGAAAATAACCACGTAAACATGAAACAGTCAGAGAATAATACAAGTTAGAATATGATCGAGCACTAGATTATATGATACATGTTGTATATATAATGCACCTAGAAAAAGCCTTTGAAAAAAACAAATCTATCTCGGAAGCTAAGCAGGGTCGGGCCTGGTTAGTACTTGGATGGGAGACCACGTAGGAAAACCAGGTGATATAGGCGTAAAAAATAAAAAATAAGGGATTGTAGGCTGACAAGGTCCTGGCAATCTGTGAGGTCAACCTAGGATTGCCTCACCTAAAACAAACAAATAACAACAACAACAACAACAACAAAATAAATCTAGAAGGTGCAGAAGTTAAGGGGTGTAAGACATCTCGATTTAGGAGGTGTAGAGAGAATCGGACAGCACATTCTTCAAAGATGAGGTTCTCAGAATGATGTACAATGCCTTCTCTAGATTTTGTTCAAGTCTTAACATTTCATCTTTCTTTTGGCTTTTTTAATGCTTCCATTTCTACCTCTGCTTTCCTCTTGGATGATACCATCTAGATAGGAGTCAGATTATCTGAGAGCTGCAAATCTGATTTCATTGGCCTATGGAAAGGAATTATACAGGTATTTATACTCACATGTTTTTTACTTCTGTATGTCATCTACCTTGAATGTCTCTTAAAGGAGATGCCATAGGGGAAATCCCTTTCAGGTCTTAGTGTTAGCAAGACTGTATGTTTAACAACTGCCATTTAATCTTGCAGGTACTGTAATTCTTGAAGGTGATTATGCTTCCACTTTTGCTTTGAATAACATGAAGTTTATTGGGAAATTTATGACAAAATAATAGTGGTTTTATTACTTTTATACTTTTATTCTTTCATTGTCTTTTCTTTTGGCTGTATACTTCATTCCTTTTCATGGTCTATATAATCTTGTAAACCAAGTGTTTGTGTGAAAAATTGGAGTGGGGGTGGCAAATCTATATCTATCCAGATATCTCTGTATTATGTAAAATACAAATACTTTCTTAGTATATTTTTTCTTTCTTTTGATACTATCAATTGATTGTAACAATGGTTCTCAATCCTGAGTATGCATGAGAAGTAACTGGAAGGCTTGTTAAGACACATGATGCTGGACTCTGTCCTCAGTTCCTGGAGTGGTTCCCAAGGGTCTGCATTTCCAACAGATTCCATGGCGATATTGATGCTGGTCCAGTAACAACTATTTGCAAACTTGTGAACTAGACTCTTTATTTCTTATATCTGTGATTCTTCCTGGAATACACATCTCCCTTTCCTTCCCTAGGCTAAACTCATATTTTCCCTTCAAAGCCCAGACTCCATTGTGACTATTTGGTGAAGACTTTGTTGAATCCAGTAGACAAAATTAACAACCACCTCATGTGTTTTCACATGGCAAATTATTTGTACCTCCACCAGGCACTGGAAATTTTTGCTGTAATTTATTTCCTTATAATCATCTCTCAGTAGACTCTGAGGGCATAGAGGGTGTCACTCACTTTCATATCACCATTTCCTTGGAAAGTCCCTGACAAACAGTACATACCCAATAAATGTTAGCCGAATAAAAAAAAGAAAGAAAAAACCCCCGCCTGGGAAACATAAATTTTCACGTAAAAATGTGGTAAATTATCAATAAACTGAGTATCTTTGCACTGAGAGTACCGTGTCTTGAGTGAATGCTAATCAGTAAGCATTTGGGTAGTGCCTAGTGAAGATCGCTGACAAAGGCCTGCTTTGCCATTATCCCTCCACGGCACACAGGCTGCCTCTGTCCTGCAGCTCGTTCACCCTCTTGCAGCCCCCTCAGCAATTAGGGGCCCTTGGACTACAATGGCAATGAATGAAGAAACTGCTTTAGAAAATGCTATGTTAAATTCTCTCTGTACACATCTCTGAAGACAGGGGGACTTTTTGTTAGAACCTGGCCACTTATGAATTGATGTCACGAGGGAAGACTTTATCTCTTTCTGTAGTGGGCTACGAGGTCCTCAATAAGCTACTGAATTATCTCACTGGTATTTTTGAATCCAGTGAAACACAACCTTTGCTTTGTTACAGGCCTATTATGTGCCAGGAACTCAATATACATTCCTTAGAACCCTTGTAGGCTTGGCATGATTCCTCTCTTTTCCATAGGTTCACAAGTTCACAGAAGTTAAATAACTTGCCCCCAAATTGCAACTAGTAAGCAGCTAAGATGGGATTGGAACCCAGGTCTGTAAGACTTAAAGCACATGCTCTTCCTGCCCCATCAATAGCTTCAAGAAACTTTAGAATACTGGAGGCAACACAGCAAGGACTATCCTGCAATCAGTGGATCTCCACAGCTTTTGGATTTTCCTCTGAAGAAGAGTTTAGCTGCTAAAAGGAAAAATTAAAAAAAAATAGATAGTACTATCATAGTTCATCATATTGCCTCTTTTGACAAGAAGACCCATCCAGTTTAAACATTTAAAACGTTTAATAAGCTAACTAGCAAACTGCTCTCTGGAAATGTACATCCTCAGGTACAGATAGATAAGTGACCCTGAAATCTTGTCATAATTCAACAATTTGTATAAGTTAAAGATATCGCCCTGTGAATGCTGCTAAGTCCAAGGCCACAGCTACTCTGACACGGCCCTTTCTCCCTACCACCTAGACCTTTATGTAATATGTGGATAACGTCTTTAGCCTGGATATAGAAGTGAGCCAATGTAGACAATCACTTTTCAGTTATCTATAAAGGAATAACATTCGTATACTCCTTTTCCCCAACAAATATTTATTTAGCATCTACAAAGTAATAGGTTACAGTTCTAGAGGGCCAGAGACTCAGTAGTTAGCACAGTTCAAAAAGTCGATGTCTTAATGGAAAATACATTCTTGTGTGGGGAGACAGACAGTAAACCAATATATAATGTACAAAATGGTGACAATTGTATCATATAATCTGTCAAGTGATGACATATAAAATGGCTTCCAAAGTAGCCTTTTATAAACTTTTTACTGACTCGGCAGTGTTGAAGATTTAAAAAAACGTTAACTTATTTATTAAAGAGGCAGTTTAATAAAGTTTATACCCATTAGTATATTTCAGCAAACATTAGGCGAATAGATATGTCTTTGAGCCAGACCCTGATCTAGGCACTTTATATGTATTATTCTACTTAATTGTCATAGCTTCCCTATGACGTAGGTACACTCATTATCTTTATTTCCCAGAGAAAGAAAATGAGTCACAGAGAGGTTAAATAATTTGATTAGATTTAACCCAGACAGTTGGATGCCAGATCTTACACTATACACCACTATCAATGACAAAGTTTGTCTTTGTCACT
>NW_011889154.1:564565-565425 GCF_000151845.1 Pteropus vampyrus
TGACCCTGAAATCTTGTCATAATTCAACAATTTGTATAAGTTAAAGATATCGCCCTGTGAATGCTGCTAAGTCCAAGGCCACAGCTACTCTGACATGGCCCTTTCTCCCTACCACCCAGACCTTTATGTAATATGTGGATAACGTCTTTAGCCTGGATATAGAAGTGAACCAATGTAGACAATCACTTTTCAGTTATCTATAAAGAAGTAACATTCGTATACTCCTTTCCCCCAACAAATATTTATTTAGCATCTACAAAGTAATAGGTTACAGTTCTAGAGGGCCAGGGACTCAGTAGTTAGCACAATTCAAAAAGTCGATGCCTTAATGGAAAATACATTCTTGTGTGGGCAGACAGACAGTAAACCAATATATAATGTACAAAATGATGACAATTGTATCATATAATCTGTCAAGCGATGACATATAAAATGGCTTCCAAAGTAGCCTTTTATAAACTTTTTACTGACTCGGCAGTGTTGAAGATTTAAAAAAAAGTTGGCTTATTTATTAAAGAGGCAGTTTAATAAAGTTTTATACCCATTAGTATATTTCAGCAAGCCTTAGGCAAATAGATATGTCTTTGAGCCAGACTATGATCTAGGCACTTTATATGTATTATTCCACTTAATTGTCATAGCTTCCCTATGACGTAGGTACACTTATTATCTTTATTTCCCAGAGAAAGAAAATGAGTCACAGAGAGGTTAAATAATTTGATTAGATTTAACTCAGACAGTTGGATGCCAGATCTTACACTATATACCACTATCAATGACAAAGTTTGTCTTTGTCACTCAACACAGTGATGGGATGCCACCAAAGCTGCAGTATATGGCTGCAAGCTGACATCCTGTGG
>NW_011889154.1:566705-592245 GCF_000151845.1 Pteropus vampyrus
AAGTTGGAACTGGGCCACTTTCTTACACTATATACAAGAATAAACTAAAAATGAATTAAAGACTTAAATATTAGACCCAAAACCATAAAACTCCTAGAAGAAAACATGGATAATAAACTCTCTGACATTGCTCTTAGTAACGTTTTTTTGGATAAGTCTCCTTGGGCAAAAGAAACAAAAGAAATAAACAAATGAGACCACGTCAAACTCAAAAGTTTTTGCACAGTGAAGGAAGCCATCAACACAATGAACAGACAACCTACCTAATGAAGAAAGATAGTCACCAATGATACATCTGATAAGGGATTGAGTTGATAGCCAAAAAAAAATGCTCAACGTCACTAATCATCAGAGAAATGCAAATTGAAACCACAATGAGCTATCACCTTACACCTATTAGAATGGCTTTCATCAATAAATCAACAAACAACAAGGGTTGGTGAGGACGCGAAGAAAATGGGGTCCGTGCACTGTTGGCGGGTTTGCAAATTGGTGCAGGCACTATGGAAAAGTTTATAGGTTTCTCAAAAAATTAAAAATAGAACTACCATATGACTCAGCAATTGCATTTCTGGGTATTTATCTGAAGAAATCCAAAACACTAATTTGAAAAGATATATTGAGTAAAGAAGTGGTACATATAAGGGAGAAAAAAATGGCATAGATTATAGAGGCTCTGTTCATCCCTCTGGCGACCAAATCAAAGTTGTGACAGCAATAAGGAGCAGCGACAAGGAAAAATCGCCTGAGATGAACAAGCCATACAACTAGGAAGAAGTCCAGGATATCACCCTGCAACAGCAGAAGGTAGGACCCGCAAGGACGCGGGGCTGACCGGTCTCCAGTGGCTGAGACAGAGGCTGTGGCAGCGGCAGAAGCCTCTTAAAGGGGCCGCATCCACGAGCGGATTTTCGAGGTGATGGACCTGCTCACTCTGAGTACCAGTGCTGATTTGGCTGTGCTCAGGGGGCACCAGGGAATTACAGGGACTCGGAGTGAGGGCCAAGGGGAGACTTGCTCTGTACAGAACTGCCAGCAATATCCATTGTTCCCTGTTGAATCCTTCCCTCTGCCAGTGCACGGACATGGCGGTGCCATAGCCATGATGTCATCAAACTGGATAACAGAGGTCACTCCACCCAGAGGATTCCCTGAAACCCCACCTCCCCAACTCATGGCTCCACCCAAGCCACATCCAAGTATAACTTCTGTGAGTCAGGTGCTCCTTGCTGAGCAGTGCCTGGCCTCACACTGGAGGCAGCTGGCCTCTGTTTCTGGTGTGGCCTTTTGAGGCAACTACAAGCACAGGATCTGTGGATTGCTTGCTGAATCTTAATAGTTAGCTCCAGAGGAGTAGAGGCTTAGGCTAAGTTTGGCCTGCGGCTGAACCCCTCTCAGGACCTGTGCCACTGGACACCTACTTCACAAATCCACACTAATAAGACCAGGAGACTTAGGAGCTTTACTTAGTACATAGAAACAGACACTGAAGGCAACCAAAATGGGAAGACAAAAAAGCAGAAACCATATGAGAGAACAGAACAGAGATCCAGATATAATGGAGTCAAGTAATCTAACAGATGCAGAGTTCAAAACACTGGTTATAAAGATGACCAATGAACTTTTGGGAAGTGTAGATGAATTCAGTGAGAACTTCAACAAAGAGATAAAAAGCATAAAAATGGAAATGGAAATTGTAAAAGGGAACCAGTCTGTAATGAAGAACACATTATCTGAGATAAGTATATTAAATGGAATAAACAAAGGAATAATCAAAGTGTATAAAGAAGAGGATCAAATGCCCTACCTAGAGGACAGAAAAGCCAAGGACACTCAATCAGAATGGCAAGAAAAAAGATGCCAAGACTATAACAATAATTTAAGGAGGATATGGGACACTATTAAGGCTCCAAATATTTGTCTGATCGGCGTAACTGAAGAAAATCAAGATGTTGAACAGCTGTTTGAAGAAATAATGATGGAAAACTTCCCAAACTGGTGAAGGAAATGGACGTAAAACCCCAGGAAGCTCAGGAAATTCCAAAAATCAGGTATCCAAAAAGGCCCACACCAAGACACATCATAATTAAAATGTCAAAGGTTAAATACAAAGAAAGAATATTAAAAGCAGCAAGATAGTTAACTAACAGATAGTTACTTATAAGGGGAATCCCATAGGACTTGCAGCTGATTTCTCAAAAGAAACTATGCAGGACAGAAGGGCTTGGAACAAAATATTTGACAGGATAAAGACCCAGGATCTACAACAAAGAATAATTTATCCAGCAAAACTATCATTTAGAATTGAAGGACAGATAAAGAGCTTCCCAGACAAAAATAAGCTAAAAAGATTTATCACCATCTAGCCAGTATTACAGGAAATGTTGGAAAGACTTCTTTTAGAAGAAAAAACATGTATCAAAACCAAGAATAAAGAATGGTAACAACTACATTCCTATCAATAAATACTTCAAATGGAAAAGAATTAAGTGTTCCAACCAAAAGATAGAGTGGTTGAAAAGATAAGAAAACAAGACCCCTACATATGAAAAGGAAGGAGATGGAAAAAGATATTTCTTTGATGGACCTAGAAGGTATTTAAGTCAGAGAGAGAAAGATAAACACTATATGATTTCACTTATATGCGGAATCTAAGGAATAAAAAAGAACAAACTAATCAAAAACAGACTCACAAATATAGTGGACAATTTGATGTTGGACAGAGGGGAGAGGTGTTTGGGGGGCTGGGAAAATGGGGTGAAGGGCTAAAGAAGTACAAATTACTACCTGATGGATGGCCACAGGGATAGGGAGCATGGCATAGGGAATGCAGTTAGCATTAATATGTTGGCTAGGTGGAGGGTCAGAGGAGGGTGGGGGCAATTGGGGGGATCGTTTTATGAACTATATAGATGTCTAACTGATGTACTGTATATTTGAATCTAAATTAAAAAAAAGAAGTGGTACATATATATGATGAAATATTATTTGGCCATAAAAAATGAAATCTTACTATTTTCAACAACATGAATGGACCTAGAGGGTATTATGCTGAGTAAAATAAGTCAGAGAAAGAAAGACAAATACCATATGATCTCACTTACATGTGTAATCTAAAGAACAAAATAAAAGAACAAACAGAAGAGAAACAGACTCGTAGATATGGAGAACACGATGATGGTTGCCAGATGGGAGGAGATTGGGGGGCTGATTGCAAAATATGAAGGGATTAAGAAGTAAAAATAGGTAGGTACAAAATCGTCACAGGGATGTATAGTACAGCACAGGGAATATAGTCAATAATATGGTAATAACTTTGTATTGTGCCAGGTGGGTACCAGGCTAATGCGGCTTGCAGGAAAATACTTCACTTTAGACTTGAAGAAAACTTTTAGATGATTACTTAGGAAATGAGATACAAAACTGGAATGCTTTTGTCCTACTTCTCACTCTCTTGACACAAGATGCCCAGGTTTGGTCAGATTTCAGAAACTGTCCTTACCATAGCTTCAGTCTAGCTTTATTCTAATACTTAGCATCATTAACTAGAAATAGGGCATCTTCTCTTACCATGCCATTCTTTGCTGATGTGGGCTTAGAAATGTATTGTCCTGTCTCTTTCATTTCTTCCCTCTCACCTCTGGAAAAGCCCTTTTAGTGAAACCAGCCCTATAAATTGCAAGAGTTCTCTTGTTAGGGTCCTTGCCATGCAAATGACAGCACGTCACTGGTTTTAAACATGGTCAACATTCTGTGCCTTTTAGATGAGGAAATCTCTTTAGAATTATTTAACTTAAGTTTTCTATTAAGATATATTTTTAGTTTTAGACCCTGAGAATCACTCTGGGTCACTGAATGTATGACAAAAAAACCTAAAAAAATTAGTCATGGAGAAACATGTTTACAAGTACGATTATAAACTCTGCAAAAAGGGTTGGAATCCAGGGGCAATTAATCACAGTGCAAAGCTGGATCCAGGAGTAGTGAAGGATTGCACTAGGGAAAGTGCCCTCTGTCCTCCCAAGGAAGAACTGGAACCAGAGACTAAGAGGAACTCTGTTATGGGTGACACAGTGTGTTTCTCCTGCAGGTGCTGGAGGTTTCAGGTAACTTATAACACTTGTGTATGTGCCGACACAGACATGAATTCTTCATTCGAGCCCACAGATCCTCTGCTCAGGAACCCTCGCTATCTCCCCTTCCTTCATGACTGACTTCTGTATTTGGGCGTTCATAGCTCTTTGGGAAGAACAGCATTTCAGCATTTTTAAAAAAGCATTTGCCTCACTGGAGAGTAGTTATTTGCACCTTATTCTGTCTTCTGTCCAAATATGAACTCCTTAAGGAATCTGATTCCTCAGCAACTAGCCGAACACCAGGCACAGAGTCAGTGCTCAACAAATGTTAAATGAATAAAACAAAAGGAGGGAAAAAAGCCCCGCCAGCTTTCTGGCTCACTTACACATCCCATAAATGATCTGAGTGGATACTCCAAAACTGGCAAAAGGGGAACATTATGCCTTGGATGCAGGAGGGACCACAATTGAATTGCATTCAGCAAGATTGGGTCGATTAGAAGAGAAAAGGAATTGAGTTCTGGAAGCTATTTTCTCCAGTGTGGGAGTCCGATGTAACAGAATTCTGCCTCAGATATCCCTTATTTGGTGTGAAGATACTGATAACTGCAAAACGGGCAAAGGAGAAAGATATTTAGAAATGATAAACAAAAATTTTTCTGTCTAAGTGCTACTGCTGCTTCTGTCACTCCCTCTACTTCATCTCCCACATTCCTCCAGAATGATCTTTCAAAACCTAATCTGATCATGTCTCTTCCCTGTACAAAACTCCCTTCATTTCCTTCAAAATAAAACCTGACCCCTTGCACAGCCTTGAGTAGCCTCTCATGGCCTGGCTGTGAATGTCCTCCAGCCTCACCCCTACATCAACCCCCACTCCTTCAAACTCCAGACCCTATGCAGTCTTCCTTACCCCCCTGCTTTCCTGTTGTTTATGAATTCCTCCACTTGAGGAATGCCCTTCACTCTCTACATAATTCCTAAACGGCCTTAAAAGTTCAGCTGCATCTCTGTTCCATTATCTCCTATTCACCTGCACACTGCCATATTTAATGAAGTTCTGCCATTGTTTTCTACGCCCATCTTCCTTCTTCTCTCTTCTTCCGCTGCAAGGTAGCCACGGTTACTTACACTTAAGGCCAATACACTTTCTACTTTTCTCCCAGTCCACCGTTCATCAATAATGAGCTTTATAATCTCCTAAAACTATAAGAGCTGAACAACATGAAGAAATTTAGGAGTTGGGGACAGTGGCTTGCATGCTCCTGTCTATCAGACACCTGAGCTCGGGCTGTGCTAAGAGGCCGATTCATCCCAGGGAGTAGCTCTGACAGGGAGAAGGATCTGATACCTGACCAATAGCCTCCTGGGTTCTCATATGTGGCAATATTTTTTTTGTCTACATAGAGTATTTCCCACCATATTTTAAGATTTCTGCTCAGCCTAAGAAATCTGCCCCCTCATTTTGTTTTCTCAGAAAATAAAAATAGGTTATTGTGCTTGTTCTCAGCAACTAGAGGGGAACAGCCTACGCATTGAGTGGGAATTAAATCAAACCCTAGAACTAGAATTTAACTTCCAAATAATAACGAGCTGAGTGAGAAATCTAAGAGGAACACCTCAAGCTCTCAACTGGCCGGTAGTATCCTAGGATGTCCGCATCACACTAGATATTTTTTCTTGCGCTATGCAGTGTTCATTCGTGTAATTACTATCTTCCTACTCAACCAAACTCTCTGAGAACAGGGGGTGAAGTTCACCTTTGCGTTCCCACAGTAGCTGGTCTAGGACAAAAATACTCTCTTATAGCAGCATTGAAGTGCATAGTGAGAAAGTTATTTTCATTTCAATTCTCTTTCAATTCATTTAGTTCAATTGAAGCAGAAAAATCTGTTTCGTGATGATATGTTTTTAACACCTCTTTTTGCTTTTCCTTCCTTTTAAGCAGGCTTCAGCAGGCAGGCACTTCATCTACTTAAGTGAGTAACTTATTTTGTTTTCCTTGTTCTATTTTTATAGTTAACTTCTACTAGAGGCAAGGCAAATGGAAATGACGTCAATATTCTTTAAAAAAACATGTTTAAATTAAAAATGAGTCTATTTGTAGAAAACTATTAAGTAAAAAATAATACCAATAAAAGTGGATAATGGCAAAAATTTCATGATGGTGGTGTATAAACAATAGGTGTTTGGAAAACACTGACATACAGCAGGTACTCATTAAATGTTAATTTGATGGGTAAACAAATGTCTCTTGCATCTCCTCTCTTCTTTTGACTTCTCTAACTTCTACAACAGATCTGGCTCTGCCTCCAATTTGTATTACTGCTATTATTTCATATTCTGAACTATAGTCCTACCTCTACCTTCTGCCCAGCTCCCCCACACACTAGCATGACTGCTCATGAATGTTCCATAGTTCCTTCTTGCTTCGCAATAAACCCCTGACTTCAGATGTTCAAGTTCCTCCAAAAGCTGGTTCAAATCTATCTTTCCAAATGCATCAGCCCAGGTTCCTTTACATAAACTACATGGATGTTTGTAATTCCTAGATGATGCCTGGTATCTTCTGAGCCCTGAAACCTCAACTGGAAAGCCCTCAGAACCCTATTTATCTGTTAAGGCCCATTCGAATCCTTCTCTCTCCATGAAGTCTTATTGATTCCATGAAGCAGGAGTGGGGGTGATCTACCTCTCTTCTAAGCTGCAGCACTTTGCCTGAGGACAAATATTCATCATATATACATTATATTTAAGATATTCCTTCAGTGTTTTCCTAAGTGCCTTACTTTTTCTTTTAGATTTCAGGTTCTAAGAAGGCAAGAACCAATTCTTACACATCTTTCTACTCCATCCTATTTTTGTTGACTAAATACCTTACTGACCAAATTAATAAATGAATGGAGATATTTGGAGATATACTGAGGGAAGGAAATGTAAAAGATCAGTGCGCTGATTACAAATGCTGTCTCAGCAAACTCAGCAGAAGGGAAAGCTCATTGGGAACTTGAATATGTTAATTCATCCAATTTGTGGAAATCTACTTCTTTTGTTTAAAAAAAGATACATAATATTAAAAAAAATTTTCAAATTAATATTATTTATAATCTAGTCCTTCAATTTTAGGGGCAAAAAAATTGAGATAAAACTATAAATATAGTATATGGACAAATATACTATATATACAAATAAATATACAAATATATAAACATGACTAGTACATGTTCACACTACAAATATGCACAGATAAAATAGTCCTTAGGTTCTTTGCAGCATATGTTTCAAACTTCAGAGGAATCACACCCCTTTAAAATTCTCTTAATCTTAGATACAACCATAAAGAGCCATATATGTAGTATGTAGTCTACTCCACTGGGTCTAATAATGTTTGCTGTTTATAGAAACATTGGAGACAGCTGTCTGTGGTTGATCATTCCTTCAAGGATGAAGTGATGTTATCACGGAACACATTTCAAAGAAGATCTTTCTACAACAGCTACTTCTGACCTTTAATTTGTTGTGTTGTTTCATGTCAGATGCCTCATTAGAAAAATAGCAATATTGAAATGACAAAGGCATTACAAAAAACACATAGAAAACAGAAACAAAAGAGACTCTCCTGGGGCTAACTATTGACCTCATTGAACCTTTATTTGCATGATCTCTCAGAGTTATGGATGACTTTTACAAGGAAACACCATTAACCAAGCCTGCAACTCTGGGTTGGAGGAAAAGTTTTCTTCCTGACCCTATTCTGGTGAGAATTCCCTTCAGCTCTCCTTACACTACTGACAGAGTTGGGGTAATCCACCTCAGTCACAGCATTTACATTAAGTGTGAACAAACTCTCTCAATAACCAAAAGCTGTGAAGGACTGCATGTGAAATCAGTCTCTTTTTTGCAGGGCACTACCCAGACTGATGCTCCACAGGCCATGTAGTACAAGAGTGGGTTACTCGGTGGTTAGCTGTGGCCAAACAACACGGTAGGTGGCACTAGTCCTAGTTAGGTTTACAAGCCCTGCAGAAATGCTAGCTTGGCTTAAGAATGAACTAAACCTTTGAGGAAGTAGAATTTTAGAAATTCTATCTATCTATCTATCTATCTATCTATCTATCTATCTATCTATCTATTTATTTATTGGATGGGGGGGATCCTCAAGTTTAGGATTAAGCTAGAGGTAGGCTAGGTCTCTTACGATGATGTTGGCAAAATGGAGTCCATGGACTTCATCTGGTTCCGCCTCCAAATTTCAGTCTATAGGGTCAGACCATAATGACATTAATCATAAGCATTCTTGGAGTTGCCATTTGGTGGGTGTTCAGTGATTAAGGAGTCTATTTAAACTAGAGGAAAACCCACTTGATCTTTTATGCTTTAAAATTTAATGAATCAGTGTTTTAGGAAGAGACAGACTTCATAATTAAAGCAAAGCTGTCAAGACTAAATATTTTGTTTTCACAAAGATATGGTATAATTTATATAATTCTTAACTGATAATGTGCTAAAATGTTATTCACTCCTTAAGAAGCCTTGAGGTCATTCAGTCCTTTAAGATATACTTCGGTTCTTTCTTAAATGTACTTTATGCATAAAATATAACAGGAATAGAAATAGGCACCCTTCTCATTTGGTACAAATAAGTTTATTTTTCTGGATTACTGAATGTGCATGAATTTGCAAGGTTTCTTAATAGAAAGGCCCGACTCTCTTAATTATTATTATTATTATTATTATTATTACCTTTAATCTCAGTTCTGATTACTCTATATAGTTCTTTGCTGACATTAGAAAAATAATCAAGGCAGTTAAATTGTATGTGCGCAAAGGGAGGGACCAAATAACTAATAAAGATAATTTGGAATTCACCTCTATCAATACCAATACTGTATACAGATTTCTTTACAATTACAAATTTAGCGGTGGTCATTACTTGATGCCAGTGAGAACATCAAAAGAAGGTTCTGATAACTTCTATCCCCCTTCATGACTTTGTCCAAGATTTTGTCTTTTAAAAATAATCCCCATGGCATCTCTGGCCATTTCTAATATCTTGTTTGTTAAAAGTCTCTGAGTCAACAATGTAGGCCCCAGTGAAACAGTGAATTTGGAGCTAGAAGGACCATAGAAATAGCAGGGCCAGAATTTCCGCAAAGTGTTTTCTGTGGATCTCTAGCCCTGAGAGAGAGTCTACGGAAAAAAAAAAAAAAAGATTTGGTGCAATGTGTTTGGGAGAAGTTGGCTATTACATCCTCTCTTTAGAGATTTACGACACCCTTTAGCCTATTAAAGGTTGAGGTTTTGCAAAGAAACCTTTTAAGTGTTTGTACCCCAGCATTTTGTAAAACTGTTCACTAAATTTTTGAAGACTATCTCTTGCCATTTCTCAGAATGACCTTCCTGCAGAACATACCCGAGGAATTGCTGATGGATGCCAAGTTCCACATTTCACAGATGAAGAAATTGTGTATGATTCACCCCCCTTTCACCTAAACCACAAGGTTCTACCCACAAGAACCTTGGATAAGTATTAATAATAGGCTTTTGAAGCAGAAGAGGACTTAGTCTATCTTTAAAAAAGAAAAAACAACTCCAGGAAGTTTGAGTTACTCAGTTACCAATTAACCAGTGTCTGTGTTTAGAATTTAGAATTTCCTCACTTCTACCTACTCCTTCCCCCATCATAAAAGGGTTCTTTACATCAGGGGTCCCCCAACCCTCCCCTCTACCAAGGGCTGCACAGCAGGGCCCTGTTAGGAACCAGGCCACACAGCAGGAGGTGAGCAGCAGGTGAGGGAGTGAAGCTTCATCTGTATTTGCAGCTGCTCCCCAGTGCTAACATGACCACTTCAGCTCCACCTCAGATCATCTGGCATTGGATTCTCATAGGAGCACTGGTCGCTGGTGCCAAAAAGAGTGGGGACCACTGCTTTACACGATATGAGAAAACTCGTCAAAATCCTTGTAGCCTGCTTTATCTTATGGCAAATCTTTTTTCTTTTCTTGGTACAGTAAAAGCCTTTTTAAAAGAACTCTACCTAATCCATGTCCCAGCTTAATGGACATTCTGGTTCTATCTGAAAACACAGCCAGGCTGCCCAAGGCACAAGGAATATTCACACTATTAAGCAACTCTAGAGTTTTTTTAGATTTTTCCTCAAATCTATTTATGTTATAGTAACATGGAATTACAATTATCTAATTTAATTAAATATTACAAAGAGTGCCCAAGTAAAAGTGCAGAAAAGTCATTTCTCTAAAAACTCTTTTAAAAAAGTTTTCTGTTTTTCAATTTAGATAGCTTTGTAAAGATTGAATAGACATGAGTTATTAACAATTGCTGCCAAAGTCATCGTGGGTGAGACAAGTGTAAATAATGGAAAAAATAATGAGTTTAGAAAGATTCTGTATTCAAAATTTTTTGCATGTCCAAATCTAAGGAAAACACTAGAATTTATGGATAATACACAATAGCCATGGTTCATGAAAGAATGACAACTTGGAACTCCAATCAATAGACTCATTGGAAAAAAAAAAAGGCATTGGTCCTTCATGAACAGGTTAGTGAATAAATTTACATTTGTGTTTTAAGTTAAAACTAAATGACGTTTTTAAATGACTCTGCTTTATCTAGTCTTTATAAATAGCTGGGTACCAGCATAAATAAATCAAACAGTTTAGGGTAATCGTTACTATGTGTCTAAACATTTAAAAATATTCTTTAAAATGTTAGAAAAGTGCCACATTCCTGTGTGGCAAATTAAAATTGTGACTTGCTACCCGTTACTTTTCTTGATTCCTTGGGTCCTTAGATCTTTAAAATTGGAGGTTGAAACTAATCACTCCAGGGTAGGTAGGACACAAAAGGAAGCAGAGAGAGCAGGGATGAAAACATTCTCAGCTTAAATGCAATCCTTAGGAATATCTTGACTTGAAATTGGTAGTATCAGACACAGAAGAGAGAAAAGCCAGACACAGGAGCATCTGGACACTTAGAGTACAGTTTACAAAATTATGGAAAGAATGGAGAGCTTGAAGGAAGATTCTATAGGAGTGTTTTCTTATGGGGGAGAGTCAGAGATATAAGAAATAAAAACTCTTATTGGGAGGCCAGAAGAGCTTAAAGGGGACAAGGATGAGAGATCAGAATTTCTGATCCATTTTTGACTAAAAGTAACGCAAGAAATATATGGTTTACTTCTCGATCCTAAAAGACATAGGGCAATGTGTTATATTCTACTTGCTCCTATGCTATCTTATATTATTCTATTTCATTTAAAAATACTGGCCATGAACACTAAATTATTTCTTGATCGATAGTTTAGAAAACAGTGTACAAACAATGATTGGTATTGCTACAAGGCTCATTTCTCACCCTATCAACTCCTAGAGTCAAAACCCAGTGTGGCAATAGAAATGCTCAGGTAAGATAGATTTGGAAGCATCCCAGATCTCTGCTGAATTCCAGGTTGGAAGAATGGTAAGCCTACAACAGAAACTGCATAGTTGGGCTTGAGTCATGTTGCAATTGGTGAGGGTCCAGGGCTGACTTGGTGGACAAGTGACCTCAGAGAGCCCCTCACTCCTTGGCTGGGGGAGGAAGGAACAGGTGATAGTTTATGAGCAGTTGCAGAAGTGTTGAAAGAACCCTAGGTCTGTGGTGGGGTGCGTAGGACACTGGTGTACCCACTTTATTACCAAAGGCTGTGGTAGAGACCATAGGTGTCAGTAACAATTGGCAGTATGGAGAACTGGAGGGCTAGGCAGGTGTTGCTACTTCTCAGTAGACACAAATGATGAGGAAGGATGAGCTGCAGCTTAGAGGCCAGTGAGGGCAGAATGTGAGGAACCAGCCCTGACTGGAGGCTGGGGAAGCTTTACAGAGTGATGAGAATATGTAGCTTGACTAAATATCTATCTAGAAGAGAGAACCTTACACAGAGTGACTGTTACCATTCACAGTACCAGTGTTCCAAGTCCTTGGTCTTGACTGGAATTGGGATCTAAAGAGGTAAGCTTAATTTACTTGTAGAAAATAAGAAAAAAAAAAACTATGTTCCAGCACATACGATTAGTAACTATAGATTTTAAACCTGATATGCCAGCACTGAAGGAATTTTTGGTGTACGAAGGCAACACGCAGTTCCTACTGTTATTTTTAATACTTACTTAGTGCCAATGTTCTAGACACTGTACTGAACACTGAATCAGACATAATTCCCTGTTCACTTGGCTCAGGGGCAAAACGAGAAGAACACAATATACAAAGAGACAGTGCAGTGGGGGAAGGGATATGCCTGATGATGAATGTGGCATATTTAGGAAGTAGAAATCTTATGACATTATTTAGAGGTAATTGCTACACAGGACAAAAACTGTGCACTCATTAGTCACTGACTAAACATCTCAAAAATTTTGTAACTATAGAATTTTGCTCTTAAGTCATCAACAGCACTGTTGAAAGCTGACTCCGTCTGGCCCCTACTCCTGAAAACCTGGGATTCAACCTGGCCATCTGTATTTTCAGAGTATTCCTGTGGTGAATCTGCTGTGCAGATCTGTTTGGCAGCCACTGTCATAGAAGGTTATATGCTTTTAATAGATTCTCTATTTGTACCTGATTATGTGGCATTCTTAAGAGGAGAGAAATAAATTGTTTAGGCTAGCTTGCAAATATGTTTTCTCAGTGAGGAAACATCCTTAAATGTATTATCTTGTAACATCCAATTCTACATTAATTAGAACACGCTTTTAATAAACCATATGAAAAATTAACTTATAAAAATGTGTTAGAAGCATTATGGTAGGGGGAGCCTACTCCTAAATCTCAAATAAATATGAGGCAAAGACTTGCATACTTCAGTTTTTAAGATGCTTAATCCACAGTAATGGGAAGCATCATTCATCTTGTTCTTTGCAGTTCTGGTGGCAAGGTATGTCTATTTAAGAAATCCTAGCTTGAGTTGCTAAGCTCAGTAGGAACAAAGCATACTATCTAAAAATATGGTGGTGGTATGTGGAAGCACAAGTTAGAGATGAACTTTACGTTAGAAAATCTAACAGTGATAATTCTGTACTTAAAAACCACCTGGTTTTTTATTGCCATGACAGCCTTTTGTTACAGAAGGCAAAGGGTGGTAAAAGTAGTTCATGTCCTAAAACAGTTGAAACCAATTGTTGAAGATGTCTCTTAAGTAAGATTTTTGACCATAGGCAAGAAAGACCTGTCAGAGTCATGGCACACAGGTTTTTAGTCCCTAAGTTCTTTTATTCAGGACATGAGATCATACAAACCGAAAGACCAAGTGGAAACTGAAGTTTCAGTCCTTGACTAGTGGGAAAGTTAATCTACACTTTTGTATCAAATTAATGTTATTGGTCACACCACCCTAACAAACCGTTAACTACGACCTGTAATAAGCTCAGGCTGAGTTTTAAAAGTGACCAACTGTCTAACTGTCACACTCAAAAACCCTAGATACTACTAGTTTGTTCATATTACTGACTATAGATCTTTTCTTGCTTTTCATTTTTATTAATTAGTGATGATGATTATTTCTATTTCACTGAGATAGCAGTTGAATAAAAAGAGAAAACACTTGGACTAGAAAGCTTTCCCTTGGTTCTTCCAGTAAAGTGTTAATAGTCAGGAAATTTCTTGAACAGCGGGGACCATACATATGCTCCATTTCTGGTATCTCTCCAGTGTATGGCACACAGAAGGTGTTTAGTTATTGTGAAGGGATACCTCATTTTCTAAATATATCTACTTTAGAAGATATCTCCTATGTAATTTCACTTTTCCATTTACCTAGAATGCTAAAAAACTCCATATTAGAAGTAGATATTCCACATATGTTTTTCTCTTGCCTAGATATCTAACTATGGCGTGCTTACCTGGTTTTGAGTTTTGTAGAAGAAATGCACTTTTTCCTATTTTTAAGCCAACTTAAGTTCAAGGCTTATTCGTATAAACTGCAGCTTCCCTGATCTAGCATTATATGTGATAGGTTTAATGAGAGGTTCTTGGGAATGTGTGTTTGGTGGCATGGGAACAGGAAGCAGTCATTTACTATTTTCATGGTTAAAAACTTTTACAAGTTTGTAGGAAGACTGTAAAAATGAATGCCTGCTGTCAGTTATTCTAGTATTCCTAGCTAATATTGAGGAATAATTAAAACATCTTCTTTCCAATGAGCATGTGCATTATATCATTATATAAATGCTAAAGTGTCACAAAGGCAGTAATTTGAAGATATTATCTTCCACAGGACAGCTCTCTCCCTGTCACCCCCACTTTCAAAGAAGTAAAAATGTAATAAATTTGTTGGCAGTTTCTGTGTTGGTATTATCCACTGTAGAATAAGAATAAATTGAGAGAAATCTAGTGATTTAAGACAGGGCATGCAGAGTGGGGTTTGATTTATTTGTTTTTAAACCAAGTAGTTCCAGACCAAAATTTTCATCCATTAAAACCTGCTGCTTCCTTTAGGCCCAATTCAAATTGGATAACCACTTAGATAGAACGAAACACATTTAGGTAAGTGACCTCAGGCATATTAAAGTTTTACTATCTACTTTGTGGACTCTAGAACAATTAAAACTCTAAATGACTGCTTGGAATAAGGGCAAAATTGGTGACTAGGAATCACTGCCATCTGCTAGCGCCTGCCTTTGAGGCATCTGGGGGATGATGATTATAGAGCTGTATTTGTAGAAAGCTTCAATGGAGTGACTCACCTCCTCTCTTGCATAGAAATAAAGGATTGAGAAGGGATACCTCATTTTCTAAATATATGAAAATATTGAAGAAAATTAGAATAGGACTCTTTCTGATGTCATCAATAGTGTCTAAAAAACATGAATGTTACAGGAAAGGCTAGGTGGAGATGGAAGAAAATATCTATAAAACATGCAAGAATGATTGCTTGCTGGAAATTGGGAGTCATAGTTCTAATCCTGGTTTTGGCCCATGAATTCCCTGAGTATGAGACATTTAAATGCTCCAGAGTTTAATTTCTTCATCTCCGAGTTGAGAAGCCCTAGCTTAATTAGATAAGTACAAAGGGAGCAAATACATAACTATTAGAAAGTTTTGGACAGTAAATGCCTACCAGGTAAACTTACTTTCTCTCTGAAGACAAAAAAGTTTACTGGGCACTTACCTTGAGTCACATTTGGAACACATTCATAGCTTTATATGTACTGTGCAGGCCTTTCGGATGAAGGCTGGATCTCATACATATTTGATTCCTAGCACAGTGGTTGGCTTATCGGGAGGACTCAATAAACATTTGAAATGGATTGATTTTGCATAAATTATCTCATATAAATGATGGGAAAAAAATCTCTTTTTCTGATGATGGCTGAAGGAGATGACGGGTAGTAATCATGCGAAGAAGGTCAAGGTTGGATCCTTATTAAAAGCAAATTTTTTCTTTATCCCTCGATATGAATGAATTTCCCTTCATTTTATATAGTTATCAGGAGGAATGTAGTCCTAGACTCTGTTAATAAATGGATGCAAATACTTAGATAACTATGAAGTCGTTGCTCACTTTCGAGTTGTTCCATGACTAGAGTATTGCTCATTGTAGGGTTGTAGGGTACATAGTGACATGGTGTGTTATAGTTAGCTGAATCACCCAGCAAGGATATAAATGTTCACATCTACAGAATGGCAGTCCATTTCCTAATGAGCTGATTGATGGCTCCTCTGAAATTTTTAGTAGGCATCTGAACAAGTCCTGATTCTTTCTACTGAAACATAGCGCTTATTTTCCTTTTCCCTCCTTTTGCAGCTCGGCTACCAGAGAGGTTAAGTGATAATATTTACTTAGCTGCTACAGGCTCAGCATGTGCCAGAGGTTGAAAATTTACTTAATGTTAAATTGGTGTGACACAGTAAAAGGTCAGTGGTAGTTTGTTCTCAAAGTGAGCTACTAGGTCTATAGCATCAGCATCATCTGTGCACTTGTTAGAATGCAAATTCTCAGACTCCAGACCTGTTGGATCAAACTATTTTAACAAGCTCTTCAGGTGATTCTGATATCTGCTAATGTTTAGGAACCCTTGATCTATGATATTTAATGTTCCAGTTAACAACTAAAAGTTTTTCTTCTTGGGCCGCTTTTATTTTGAAAATAAAAGATTGCATTACATATTAATCTGTTCTGTATGGATAGCTAAACTTTAACAAACCATAATCAGCTTTCTTGTACTCCTAACAATTCTAGGTTGTTAGAAATATTAGGCTATTAGCTAATATGGCCTCTCATTTCAAGTGGAGCAACTTCAATTCATAACAGTAACTGTTGCTTGAGCACTGATTCCAAATAAAGCATGGCATTAGTGGCTGTGGGGGAGATGTGCATAAGTAAGACTAGTTCTTTCCTTCAGGAGCCTCACAATCTAGTGAGGGTCAGGGTATTTAAATATATAAATGCATGAAATAAATATACAGCATATTATGACCGCCCCCCCCCGCCCCCTCCCAGAGAAATGCAAAGCCAGGGATGGGGGATAGAAATTGAGCCTCAGATAGAAACCCATGATGTTGTGGGCAGCTGGTGTGTTTAAAAGACCTGGACCAGACCAAGGCCTCAGCTCTGTGGCTAGAGAGGTGAGCTTGGCCATACAAAGCAAATCCTCTTTCTGTGGCTGTTTTTGCTTCTAAAATAGTCTGAAGTGGGGCTAGAACTATGATTTAAAAAGGCCACTTGCTGATTTTGAGGGGTTGGTAGTTGGGGGAGGCCAAATTGTGGCAACTCTGCTTTCTGCTTCAACCAGAAGAGCAACTTGTTTCTTTGTTTATATATCAAGTCCCCATGTAAGGGGTTTTTTTTGGGGGGGGGGCGGGGGGAGGACGGTAAGATCTTGCAGCTGAAACAAACAAACAAAATCTCTGAACTAAATGATTTCAGGTTTGTTCCAGCTCTGTGATTCTACAGTCTCTACTTCTTCATGGACTTTCTGGGAGGATTCATTAATAGAAAGAAATACCTTGAATTTTTCAAGAGGTTGTTATGGAACTACAAGGTAAAAATGATAACTATTTCAAATCATAAGTCATTGAAGAAAGAAATTCAAGAAAATATAAATAAATGGAAACATATATTATGCTTATGGATAGGAAGTATTAACATTGTTAAAATATCATTACTACACAAAGCAATCTATAGCTTCAATGCAATCTCTATCAAATTATGAATGAAATTTTTCACAAAACTAGAACAAATAATTCAAAAATGTATGCGGAACCATAAAAGACCTCAAATAGCCAAGGCAATCTTGAGAGAGAACAAAGTTGGAGGTATCATGCTACATGATATCAAACTATACTACAAGGCTATAGTAATCAAAACAGCATTGTACTGGCATAAAAAGAGACACACAGATCAATGTGTGTAGAATAGAGAGCCCATAGATAAATCCATAGGTCATTTAATCTATGACAAGGGAGGCAAGAATACACAATGGGGTAATGATGCTCTATTCGATAAATAGTGTTGGGGAAACTGGACAGGTACATGCAAAAAAAATGAAACTGGGCTACCTTCTTACACCATATACAAGAAAAAAGTAAAGACGAATTATACTTAAATGTAAGACCTGAAACCATAAAACTCCTAGAAAACATAGGCAATAAACTCTTTAACACTGCTCTTAGTAATATATATTTTTTTTCTGATAAAGCTCCTTGGGCAAAGGAAACAAAAGAAAAAATAAACAAATGGACTCAGACTAAAAAGTTTTACACCATAAAGAAAACCTTCAACAAAACGAAAAGGCAATACACTGAATGGGAGAAGCTATTTGCCAATGATACATCTGATAAGGGGTTACTACCCAAAATTTATAGAGAACTTATACAACTCAACAATAAAAAAACAAAACAACCCCCACCCCCAAAAAAAACTCCATCAAAAAGGGGTCAAAGGACCTGAATAGACTTTTTTCCAAAGAAGACATTCCGATGGCCAAAAGACATATGACAGATGCTCAATGTCACTAATCATTAGAGAAATGCAAATTAAAACCATAATGAGATATCACCTCATACCTGTCAGAATGGCTATCATAAATAAATTAAAAAACAAATGTTGGCGAAGATGTAGAGAAAAAGGAAATTCTGTGCAGTTGGTGGGGTTGCAAATTGGTACAGCCTCCAAATTATGAAAAATAGTTCAGAGGTTCCTAAAAAAATTAAAAATAGAACTACATTATGACCCAACAATTCTACTTCTGGGTATTTATCCAAAAAAGCCCCCAAACACTAATTCGAAAAGATATATACACCTCTATGTTCATGGCAGTGCTACATACAATAGCCAATATACAGAAACAACCTAAGTGCCCATCAATAGATGATTGAATAAAGAAGTTGTACATATATACAGTGGAATATTACTCAGCCATAAAAAATGAAATCTTACCATTTGCAACAACATGGATAGACCTAGAAGGAATTATACTGAGTGAAATAAGTCAGACAGAGAAAGACAAATATCATATGGTTTCACTTATATGTGGAATCTAAGAAACAAAATAACGAATGAACAAAATAAAAACAGATTCATAGATACAGAGAAAAAACTGGTGATTACCAATTGGGAGAGGGTTAGGGGGTTGGACGAAGGGATTAAGAAGTACAAATTGGTAGTTACAAAATAGTCACGGGGATGTAAAGTACAGCATTGGGAATATAGTCAATAATATTGTAATAACTGTATAGTGCCAGGTAAGTACTATATTAACTGGGAGGATAGCTTCATAAATTACATAAAATCTAAATACTATGCTGTACATCTGAAACTAATAGAAAAGAAAATTGAATGTCAACTCTAACTGAAAAATAAAAATTAAAAAAATGATAAATATTTCTATTAAACACAGCTTCTATTTATTCTCAATATGAGATAGAAAAATAGTGGATTCCTGAATTTTTCTTAGGAGGCATATAATTACCTTTTCTACTTTCCTGATTTCAGAACAGAGAACAATTTTTCTATGGTAGAATTGAAATATTGATCCTTTTGGACTTGGATCAAAATTTCAAATAGATCTGAATCTTAACTGAAAGAAGACAATTTTCATTATTATTTATCTTTAAGCTAAATTCTACTTTCAGTTAGTCTTCTATTTATGAATAGATAGTGGCTGAAATTATTTTTCCCCCTAATCTGCAGACATATATCTTGCGAGTTTAAAAAAAAGAAATAAGGAGGAAAAAAATTTTTTCCCAAACAGAAACCAAGAGACTAGTACTAAAATAAATAACCAATGGGAAACCTATTGGAAAGCTGTTTTGTTTTCTTTTCATAGCAATTTACAAACTCAGCTGTAATTAAAAGCCCTACCCATGGTCACAGTGGCTTCTTTTAAAAAATAATTTAACTTTGAGTAGTGAACACAGAATGCAATGTACATATGATGTATTATTAAATTGTACACTTGAAATTTATATAATTTTATTAATTAATGTTACCTCAATAAATTTAATAAAAAATAATTTTAATAGTTTTATTATAAGCTGAGTGTAATAAGCTCAGCTATGACAATTATGTAAGAATTACTAGGAATACTTAAAGCATGCTAACTGAGCTTCAGTTAGAGTCCCTTTGAAGTGAACCTCATGGGGATTTAAAGTATTGGGTGATCTGCTGAATAAAATTGCAATTCACTACACCATAGCTCAACGAAGAAGTCGCCCAGTTTACAACTTAAGGAGGTAATCGAGATGATTAAAAGGAGCAAATAAAGCTGGAAGGAAAGAAAAAAGAACAAAGACTGAAATTGCCAATTGCAGCTAAAGGCATGGTGATATCGAATCCCAAACAGAAGATGTGAATGGTCTGTCTCTGGGAATTTTGTAAACTTGGAGAGTTTCAAAATCAATTAAGCATTTGATTTTTGAAAATAATGATCACCAGGGTGGAGGCGGTGGGGAGGTGGGGGGTGGGGGACAAGGAAAACAACATACCAGCCCAGAATAGGCTATTTCTGAAATATCAGTTACATTTGGATGCAAAGTTTGCAAATTCTCTCTGTGGGGAGAATGTCATTTCTGAAGATATTTAGATATTTAGAATTCACTATTCTTTCAGAATGTCATTTCTGAAAGAATAGTGAATTCTAACAAGTCTTAGGCCTTAGATGAGAAAAGCCAATGAAAATAAAAAATTCTCTACTTTCTACTATAGCAAGACACCCAAGAGCCTGTAGAAACAGATGTCCTTGCTCAAATGAGCTATTAACCCCCCACCCCATCCCAAAGCTACCCACAAACTTATAGCTGAATTTCTCAGAGCTCGATTTGCTCTCCGTGCTGTCCACCACAGAATATGTTCTACTTGCTGGAGCCTTGTCCGATACTAAATAGCCCAAGGACCATGATGCTGCTTGAGAGACACCCACGGTCACATTTGCACCAGCCAGATTTGTTCGCATGCCCGTGCCATCCTGGAGAACAGGAGCATATGGAAGGTTTGGGCTCCTTGCCATCTGCCAAGAGTGGGCAAGACTGTGCACGCGATCTCTGTTGGCACTGATGCTTGGGAGATAACAATTTCCACAGTGAAGGGTCTGCTGGCTTCAGATAAAAACAGTTTTCAAATGGGGACTATGAAAAGCTATATGACAAACACAACTTTGTTCCACTCCTTTCAGATCTACCCAAAGCTCTCGTAGATTAACCTATATGACTTTGAGGGGAGGAAATCCGTACTCATTGCTTAGTCTGTACGGAACTTGAGCATTTATTTGTATTCTATATAAGTATCATTATCATTATTGTAATTAATAATTAATAACATTTACATACCTACTGCCCAGTAACTCTTCCCTTTAGCTTCTAAGAACTTGCAAAGTTCTCATCAATGAAATTTGAACCCAGGTATCATTCTTTCATTTCTACTTGTGTTCCTAACCAGTAAGGTATGAAAATGGCAGTAGGAATTATTTTTATTAGGAAAAACAAAATTCTGACTTTTCTAGCATCTCTCCCCCACTTATCACCCTGAAAATCTTACCTTTTCTTCTAACTTGGACCAACATAAATGACCAATGAAACAATATAAAACATACAGTTAACATTTGAGGTGGTAGTGAATGGCCATACAAGGTTACATGATAGTTTCTGTTTGAAGCTTCTCCAAACTAATTACTATGTACTTTGAAATTGCTGAGTTATTCCTTGAAAGTGTTGCCAAGAGTTTGATTATTTATTGAGCAGGATATCCTGAAAGACTAAACTTCTACTTCAGATGCCCTGTTTAAGTTCTTTATATATTATAACTCATGAAATTCTGTTAAGAATTCTACAGCATAGGTACTATTTATTTCCCTTTTACATATGAAGAAGGTATAAGACAAAGAAAGTAACTTACACCAAGTAATACAGATGGTTAAGTAGTGGGGCCCAGGATGCCAGTAAAGGAAGGTTAGCATGGGAGCCTGGGCTTATGACCATTAGGCTTTACTGCCTCCCACCTAATCTAGGAGCCAATGCTTGTGGCAGGGCATGGGGAACTAGCTGGTCACTGTAATAGGGAGTGTGGATGGAGGAAAGGGTAAAAAGGGTAGGAAGAAAGAGCACGGAGGATACATCAGAATGTTCCCTGTTTTACATGAGCTATAGTAAATTTCCCAGGGACTAACTATAGCATGCATAAGAGAGGGCAGGGATTTGCATTAGGGCTGAAGGACCTGTAGACAGGGGCCAGCAGCATCCTGCCCTTGTGCCAATGGATAAGAATGGGAAGGCACTAGAGATCAGTCTAAGAGTAATGGCTACAGTCCAAAGAGCCAATATCTCCATTTCTCAGTAAATGTTGTTGCTTTTATGTCTTCATTTCTGGAAGAGTCACCTAAATATGATATATTTTATATCATGTTATAGAGTAACAATCTATACTAGTGTTTATAAATATGAAAGTTTGTCAGTTCATTAGACATAAACCTGGCCAATATCAAGCATCTGCCCCATTCAACTATCATTTGCTACTAAACAAATTGCAGCATAAGTAAGAGGAGACTTTGGTGTTGACAGCTGTTGAGCATATTTTGGGTGATTCTTAATCAGCAATATATATGTAAAGATATGTAGTAAATACTCTGACAGAGCAATAAGAATTATATTAAACTTGCTTACATTGTGAAAATTGTATTTATAGGAAAGCCAGTACCTGGAGGAAAGTAAAAATGTCAGATAAAAATCTCAACATAAGCAAATAACACATTTTCTCTCATAGATAGAGGATATGAAATGGTGGTGGTAAGGACTATAGGAAGGAGGTAAAGTAAACCACATTCAAGGAGCTTGCTTTCTCCCCTACCCTCTTTAAATACTATTGAAAAGAAAGGAAACAATTTTACAGGTCTCCTCATGCCTGACAATAAACTAGAGGATCTGGTAGAGAAGAAAGCGCTAGGATATTAACATTCTGAGGAAGGAAGATGTCGCTTGCATATTTGCATTCCTTTGCTCCGTCGCAATCATCTCTATTCAAGCTGAGCTCTGAAACACACCATACCTGTTATTACCTGGTTCATGGACTAGCCGCTTTGTTGTTTTTAATATCGTGTCTGTTGCTATGAAAACGAAGCTCTTTAGAATAAGATTTGAAATGCATAAGTAGAAATCAACACAGAATAACTCTAGTTTTGAACAAACATATGCCAAATTAGTCATTTCGCCTCTCTGAGACTCAGTTTCTTTGAAATAAAAATGTTCTGTTAGATGCTTTCCAGGTTCTCTTTAACCTACAGTTAGGTGGGAAGGGACTAACCACCAACTACCAACCACATAGGCATTAAAGGGTGATAAGTGATAAAATGCCAATCAGTGGACTGTATCAGAACTTTCAATTCAGGAACTGGAAGCGCACCCTGGTAAGGCCATTAAAAAGTTTCTGGAGCCTTTCTCCATAAGTTATCTCTGCTTAAAGAATGATTTCTACTTGTGTTACAGGTTGCTCCAAGACTGGCATTCTGAGGAGAGACTACCTTTTCTGGTGTGTGTGTGTGTGTGTGTGTGTGTGTGTGTGTGTGTGTGTGTGTGTGTAAACAAGAGCAGTAAGAGAAAGTAGAAGAAGGAGAACCAGGAAGTTGTTATTGCAATAAAAGTATTAGTGATGAGGCCTTGAACTAGAGCAGCTGGTGGCGGAAGACTAGGAAGGAAGGGGTAGACGGCAGAAATATTGTGAAGCTGAACTGAGGAGGAAGGCAAAGATCAGGAAGGAAGTCGTGAGCACTAGCAATGGATATCGGGAACACGTAAGCAGTACAGCCAACCAGTTTAAGCACAGGGTTTGCAAGAGTTAGGCATAGTCTAGATTTGCAAAGGGATGGACAAAAAAGGTTGGGTACTTTGTGACCTACTCAGCCCAATGAGAGTTTTGTCAAAATAGAATTCATGGCATATCAAAGATCCCTGAACTAGATAAAGTTTGATCAACGAAAAAGTTGGTGAAGGCCTTGACCTTTCTCTGAACTCAGTTTGTAGGCATTTTGAATAATTTTAATCTTCCTAGTAGGCACTAGGGCAAAACCTGAAATTCACACATCTAACATCCTAGCTTTGTCTGAAATTTCCTCTTGGCAAATCTGTATCCCTTCCTTGGCAGTTAAGGAAACTTGATACTATCAATTAATGTTACCATGTTTTCATGTGCAGGCGTAGCTAGCTACAGAAGCACAAGATGTCAGGGCAGATCATAGATATTCCTAGTGAGTTTAATTGGTAGATAAGCCTGGAAATTAAATTGAGGCTAGATTGTAAATGACTTTAAAATTTGAATTTACTGGATTGGTAAGGGGTGGCTTCTGATGGTTTTTGCACAATAGGTACCATACTCAGAGTATTAACTTTAGCGAGCTAATGTGTCAGCAGTGAAAAAAATGGACCCCTCAAAGTAGGGCTCTTGAGAGTCATTATCAAATAGGAACCTACCGATGTGTATTAGATATAAGGTTGTATCTAATACATATGATTGTATTATGATATGCCAGGCACTGTGCTAAATATAGGGCTTATCCTGTATTATCTCACTTAATCCTTACAGCAAGGCTAAGATGTTATCACTTGCATTTTAAGAAAGAGTACATAGAGGCTCAGAACATTTAGGGCAGTTGCCCAATGCCAGACTACTAAGTGACAAAGCCACTTTGAACAGAGACCTATCTGACTTCAAACCTGTGCTCTTAACCAGTAAACTAAGAAAATGATATTGGAAAGGAAGGGCTAGTGCAAGAAGGACTGTGAAATAAAGGCCACACAGTTATATGAAGCTGGCTGGGAGGTAAAAGTCATCTCCCAGATGGATTTTCTGTAGATGTTATAGGCCAGAGAAAAGAAATCTTCTCTTTTACATCAATCACCTTGAATGTAAGAAAGAATTCAAAAATGCTTTGAGGCAGAATGGACTAGATATGCCATGTGAGTTGCTTTCACCATTTCTCTGATGCATTATAAGCCAGGCTACCATTAAGTTCACTGAAATTGTAGTGGATCAGTTTTAATTTTTCTGCCTTCTCTCTGCTGCCATTTGGCATGTACAGTTTATGCCCCATTTCTTTTCCAGAGTGTAGTTAGTGCTGCCTATTGCTACATATCTCGCCCTTCAATTTTCCCGTGATGGCTATGAGGTAAATATTTTTCGTGCTGTGTTTTATTGGGCTCTTGGTTAGAGTACAGCTCTCTCTCTCATTCCATTTCACCCCACCCAAAGATACATGTCAAGGTATCCATGAGGTAATGTCTACTGATGTGAAGAGTCTCATTGACCAGGGAGCAATCAATAGTCACATCTTGTTTTAAGGAAGAGATCACTCATTAATTGCTTCCCATTTTTAATAGTTTCACTAAGCATTGAGTGGTGCATTCTGATTCATACAGCAATTTTCTGTGTTTTTTCTATATTCCTCCAGCAAAAGTGAAACTCTCAGTGCTGATAACTGTTAGGAAGAATTATTAATTTTTGTCTTTTCCACAACAGCCCTAACCATCAGAAATCTAACTTGTATGTTTATAAAACTGTAGTGCTGTTACATTTATGATCACTACATGGCAAAAGAGATTATTTAATTTTCCAACATATTGATGTAAGTTGGGATGATTCTATAGCTCAACAGAAAGAAATTCTGTACAATGGAAACATTCTTATATGAACCACAGATGTAAAGAAACTTGGTTCCTAGATTAATTTTTAATACTTGGTTTCTTGTTCTAGCTTTGCCATTTCCTTTCTGGATAATATTGGGCAAGATAATTCAATATTTTGAGCCACAGTTTCCCCATTATAAAATGAGAAGACGACTTCAAAGTATTATAAGAACTTATTTGAGAAAAAAATGAATGGATGTATGTATGCATGTGTGTAAACATTGTTTCTCTGTACAGGATGGTAAAACCACCACAGGAGAAACTTAAATAATGCCTGTAATTTCTATATTGGTAAAAAAAA
>NW_011889154.1:592295-611337 GCF_000151845.1 Pteropus vampyrus
TTTTATTGGGCTCTTGGTTAGAGTACAGCTCTCTCTCTCATTCCATTTCACCCCACCCAAAGATACATGTCAAGGTATCCATGAGGTAATGTCTACTGATGTGAAGAGTCTCATTGACCAGGGAGCAATCAATAGTCACATCTTGTTTTAAGGAAGAGATCACTCATTAATTGCTTCCCATTTTTAATAGTTTCACTAAGCATTGAGTGGTGCATTCTGATTCATACAGCAATTTTCTGTGTTTTTTCTATATTCCTCCAGCAAAAATGAAACTCTCAGTGCTGATAACTGTTAGGAAGAATTATTAATTTTTGTCTTTTCCACAACAGCCCTAACCATCAGAAATCTAACTTGTATGTTTATAAAACTGTAGTGCTGTTACATTTATGATCACTACATGGCAAAAGAGATTATTTAATTTTCCAACATATTGATGTAAGTTGGGATGATTCTATAGCTCAACAGAAAGAAATTCTGTACAATGGAAACATTCTTATATGAACCACGGATGTAAAGAAACTTGGTTCCTAGATTAATTTTTAATACTTGGTTTCTTGTTCTAGCTTTGCCATTTCCTTTCTGGATAATATTGGGCAAGATAATTCAATATTTTGAGCCACAGTTTCCCCATTATAAAATGAGAAGACGACTTCAAAGTATTATAAGAACTTATTTGAGAAAAAAATGAATGGATGTATGTATGCATGTGTGTAAACATTGTTTCTCTGTACAGGATGGTAAAACCACCACAGGAGAAACTTAAATAATGCCTGTAATTTCTATATTGGTAAAAAAAAGCATGATGTGGTGGGAAAAAAACATCAAGTTTAGAGTCAGAAGATATGTTTGAAGTCTGGCTTTATTAATTTCTATACATATGAATTTGAGAATGTTGTGAAACATGATGAATTTCTTGAAAAACGGGCCAGGGGTTAGATGGAGAGGATTGCAGAGACAATCAAATAAATATTAGTCAAACCACGTTGTAAACTGTAAAGTAATATGTAAATGCCAGAATAAATAGAAAAACTCATGTAGGTCTTTCTAAAGGGTTATAAAAGAACTGCCTCTTTACCTAGTTTCTGAGCCCTGCTATGGAAATAAGCATGTTCCACTTCTCTGCTCAGCATCAGAGCAGTTAATCTGCAATTAGTAATTGCAGCTAACTAATAAAAACTGCTTTGGACTTGATGAATGTAGGTGCTTGTGGGGTCCTAGGAGGAGATGTCCAGCATACAGGCGGATATGAGGTTCTGGAATTCAGAAGCTTGGTCTACTGAGAGATCTAGAAAAACATCTCATTTTTGTTTTTCGTTTTGTTTTTGTTTGCTTCTTTTGCCTGCCTTTTGGTTACACTTTATGATGATATCTAAAATCTGTTCTTAAGTCATAAATGGAAGTTGAAAATACATTATCCCTGAGTAAAATGTTCTGGCAGTATGTTGCATTTATATTTAATAATAGATTTATGAAATTTTTTTTTAAAAATTTAAGATCCCAAAGACTATGTCATCTGCAAATTTAAAAATTTTATTTGCAATGACTCCACCATCACCCCTAATAGTAGTGCTCCCATTTACCTTTTATTTAAGCATGAAGGCTGACCACTGATTTTGAACCCTGAGCAGCCACTTTCAGGCCCTGGCTCCTCCTGTGACAGATGTGGCTTATCACATAGGACAATATCACATAGGAAAATCACATAGGACAATAGGGCTAATACATTTAAAGACTTTCATACCCTAGGACATACAGACCTAAGTAAAACATAATTTATTTTCAAAGCTATAGGTACAAAGAAGAGAAAACCAATAAAGCTTAAGATGTTCCCATTCATTAGATGGGTGAGAACCAAGTAGCTCTGAATACTGTATTTTACTATCTTTTTGTTTATTTGTTTATATATATATTTATTTATTTTTACTATGGCGACATTGGTTAATGAAACCCAGTAAGTTTCAAGTATACAATTCAACAGTAAGGCATATATATATTGTATTGTGTAAAAAATATTTTGGTTACTATATTTCAGTATAACTGTCTTTTAATTTTGTAATCCTATACATTATATAGGATTCATCATTATTATATAGGATTCATTATTATATATAATAATATCATTATTATTATTTTTAACTTTTCAATTACAGCTGGCATACAATATTATATTAGTTTCATGTGTACGACAGTGATTAGACATTTATACAACTCATGAATTGATCACTCCAATAAGTCTAGTTAGTACCCATCTGACACTATACATATTACAATATTATGGTCTATATTCCCTATGCAGTACTTTACTTTCCTATGACACTTTTATAACTGTCAATTTGTACTTCTTAATATCTTCACCTTTTTGCCCATACCCCAATCCCCCTCTTCCTGGTGACCATCAATTTGTTCTCTGTATCTGAGTTTTGACTATCTTCAGGCTAAAGACCAAAAAGAAAAACAAAACAAAACAAATGAGACCAAAACTAAAAAAAAAATTTCCCATCTAAACAAATGCTGAGTTTCAGTAAGTAGGTTTTATTTTTCTGCAGAGGTATGAAACGATTTCAGAAAGATACTTTCCGTGTATTTGAGGACTGATCAAATAAGTAAGCATATTATGGCTAAAGGAGGGTACGTTTCTCATGTTAGTGAGGGACACACAAACTGTGCTGCGGGACCGAAATGGGAGGTAGCAGTCAGTATACGCAAGGGTTTCTCAGCCTCAGCACTACTGACACTGTGGGTCAGATGATTCTTTGTTGTGGAGGGCTGTCCTGTGCTTTGTAGGCTATTTAGCAGTACCTCTGCCTTCTACTCATACCATCTGAATAGTACCCCCTAACCCCGCCCCAGTTCTGACAATCAAAATGTTTCCAGACATTGTCAAATGTCCCTTGAGGGCAAAAATCTCCCCAGTGGAGAACTGCTGGCCTAAGCCGATAGTTTTTAATACATTTAGGTAGATAGAAATGTGTGTGTACGTGTGTGTATGTATATGTGCGTGCACACTCATATTTTTAGTTTTTTTGAGAGGACTTGGAAACAATGACACTTGTAGCAATGAACACATCTAGTACCCAGGTCTTTGGTTCCAACTTCCATTCTTGACGAAAAGAAACCAAGTTTCCTTAGAGAAATGGCTTCTGTATCATATTCAGCACTAGGACTGGGAAAATATAAGATGATCCTGGAACATCTTGCTACACCAGAAAGTAAGGAAAAGCTCGAAAGTGATGGGACATATTAAAATGACATAGGAGCTTGCTAATGGTGCTCCCCCTGACCAAATCTGGGGCAACAGGTTCAAAAAATTTGAGCAGCAAAACAAATAATTGAATTAAATAAGAATATACAGTTCACACAAAATAAATATTAGAGAAATCTCTTTCTTACAGTAGAATATGAACTGAATATGAACTTCATGAATATAGAAGTGATGATGATTTCATCATCAGACGATTACGTAGGCTAGTAACAATTGATCCAGGCAAAAATAATCAATAGATTCCAAAACTAGTGGGCAAAAGTGGATGAGAAACCATATATTTACATCTTAAAAATTTTGGAAAACCACTGGCTTGACTGAGGAGCATATGATTGAATTTGCATATAAATGCTTTTATTGAAAGATTGAAAGAAGTCTAAATTATGGTATATTCCAGATTCAAATGAGCATGTACAATTATACTTATCAGCATCAATGCCAGGCAAAATAAATATTTTTTAAATGAATGAATGCTGTGTCCCCATTAAAGTATGATATATGGCTAGTGCATCAATATAAAAATCATAAATTTGCCATTGTGACATTTGAGGAAAGCAGCCAGTTGCAATTTTCTTCGCTTAAATTTTTTGTCACATCAGCAGGAAAGTTTTAGGCCTTCAACTATGCCTATGATTTAGAGTTCTGATGCTGAAAAAACCCATTTCTACTTATGTGATAAGAAAGACAAATTTGAATTACTCCTTTTTCTGTATAGTCTTTTTAATACGAAGTCCACTAAACTAAAGTGATGGGGATGCCAGCATGTGAACTTGTTGTTAAGGAATGCAAATTATAAAATGTATATTATACATTATATCATTAAGCAGTATGAATATGATTTTAAAGTATAATGTTAGAATCATTTATATTGTTAACTTGTACACCAAGAAGGAAAGATTTTTCCCTATGATAATAGTTTTCGTAAAGGTAGGATGATCTGACTTGCAAACCAGTCACATAAAGCAGACAACCGTGAAGATTTACCTACTTAGGGATTTTCCCCTTCTACACGGCCTTCCCCACTGTTGTCTGTTTCTCTACACTATGTAATTTGGCAGCTCATGTTCCTTGGTGTGAACTTTTCAGCCTTCCCTCCTACCTCCCCCATCCACATCACAATTTCTCTTCTCTGCTTCTTCATGGCATCTGTCTACATTGTCGTCTATTTGTATTTGTATCCAGCATCTGGTGCTCAAGATATTTGTTGAACTAATCTGACTATTTAGGACACACTTGTAGTTTTTCATTTTTAAGGAGTTAGGTATTGGGTTTTGAGAAAGAGACCTTTTTTCACAATCCCTTTAGCAGTTAGTTGTTTCCGTGTTGATGTACCTAGGCATTTCTTCTTGGAGGAACATTTGAACATAGAGACAAATTTCTCGCATTAGTCATCCTGCTAAAATTCACTATACATCTTAAAAATATTCCTAAGGAAGCAGAAAAAGGGGTTGGACTATGCTCTAATTGATTGATTATTTTCAGCAAACACAGAGAAGAGAGATACTATTACTGCTAATGTCTTAATAACAATGATGAAGAGAACGGTTGGCTTATATAGAGATCTTACTGTGTACCAGTCATGGTTCCAAGTACTGCAGGTACATTAGCTCAGTTAACTTTGACAACAATACTATGGGATAAATACAATTATCCCTCTATTTTCCAATGAAGAAACTGAACTACAGAGAGGTTAAGTAACTTGTTCAAAGTAAAAAAGTCATGGAACCTGGGCTAAATGTAGACATCTGGCTCCAGAGTATGGGCCCTCACCTATTCTGCTGAACTTAAGCCTTGCAACTGATTTCCATGTAGAATTTTCTTTTCTTGCCTCTTTGGACGATTGTCATTGTTAGATGGAAGACATTTAAGAGTAAACTAAGGTTGCTTACCTAATCTAATCACCCTCTCACCTAAGACCTTGAAGTCTGAGATTATCAAGGCATAACACATTATTCCCAGGAATTTGCAAATGAATTTGAAATGAATAAGTCCACAAAGCAAATCCCACAGTCCTGATCATTCCAGCAAAGACTTTGGGTCCCTGCATTTGTGACAGAGAGAGGCACTCCCATGGGGCTGAGGTGTGTGGTTCACTAAAGTTGAAACTACATTTGTGGTTTTCTGCTAAGTGCAAACACTAATGGCAATGTTGGAAAGTGCTCTCATAAGTATCCCTCATCCAATTATAATGTTCAGAGGCAGCGAGGGACAGCACTGCATGTCACTTGAAGGCCATCTTTCAGAACTGCTCAGTTTCTGGTTGCATGCTGAGAAAGCCCTTCATAGATTTCTCCTTCAGGACAAATGAATCCACATAAATGTTTTATATCCCTATGATATGTGTATTTTAGTAGTAGAACCAGGACTATGGAGCAACTTTTTCTCTCTGCTGAATTTTAAATTCTATGCTGTGCATTTTGTTGTCTACCCATAGCAAAACTGTCTTTTGACTTTATCAAAGGTTTTTGCAAAGCAGAGGTGTTCAGCTGTTGGTAAGAAAGGCTCAGGGAAGGGGGGAGACATTGCTTTAAAATTACAGAAGACACAAACTAGAGAGCCCAAGGTAACAGGGTACAGAAAAATGGGAAAAGACACAAATCACGCAGCTTTTAATGAGTTGAAATACTTCCCACAGCCTGAGTAGTAACAAAATTTCTCCGCAGAAAAGTGGGAAGGAGTTTTAGAGTAATAACACTGAATGGGAGCAGGGCAGCAGTATTACCTGAATTCAGCTAAAACACTGGGTTCTTCAGAAAGACGTAGGCATAATGGGAGGTTAGCAGAGGTGTCTTCAATGATAAAAACTCATATATATCAAGGATCAAATACATGTACATAAGGACTATGGACCATAACAAACCAAATCAAGGGAGATGGGGGGAGATCCTCCTAGCTCCATGACGACTCCAGTCCTGCTGGCCTTAGGCTCCTCCTCCACATGGCAGGGAAATTTTCCATAGAGCAAATCTTATCCAAAAGCTCTGAGTCAAGTTCAGAGTCCTCAGCACAGTTTACTCGTTCCCCTGCTTCTGACTGCAGTTGACCACTTCCCCTTCTCCTTGCCCAGTCTCCAGCTCCTTCCCCACCTAACTCTGCAGTGTCCAAGCTGAACTAACTTGTCCTTTGCTGTGCTTACTGAATTCTCCACATGTGTTGTTTCCTCTGCCAGCAATACTGCTTCCTCCCTTTTCCTTAGCAGCCACCCTTGACGTAAACTTGTAAACATCACTTCTTCCAGGAAGCTTTCCTTTTTTTGGCCCCTGATGTCTGGGTTAGTGACATTTCTATATCGCTCAGTGCTTGAACATAATATGCTATAATGACCTGCTTGTGTATGTACACTCACAACCACCTAATAAAACCAAGGAAGACTAACACTAATAATGTTATAAAACAAATATTAGGCCAATAGTTAGCAGGTAACATGTATATTTTTATTTCCAGCACCAGCAGAGTCTGGCATATGTAAGCACTCTATAAATATTAGCGGGATAATAGAAAAATCCCCATTCAGGCATGCATTAAAGTCTGCAACTATATTTTGAAAACTTAAAAGTCAAAATTTGTTCTTTGTTTTTCTTAATATAGAAGCAATGTATATGCACTACAAAAAATTAGAAAATGCCATTAAGCAGAACAAAACCATAAAAATTTATAAGTTTACTGTGCATAGACAATCATCATCACACATTATCTTTTTCTACACCTTTTGTAAGTTTTTTTTTTCCAGTAATGACTATTCTGACCATCTTAGCATGATGATAAAAAGATGGCCAGCAATATCATAGATAGGTCTGAATATTTTTACATTGTATAATAATATTTTTAGTCAAATCTCTATTGTTGAATATTTAGATAATTGCTATTTTTTGTTTTTATAAACAGTGTAAGAAGCATTATTTAGATAAGTATTTGTGCATATTCTATATTTTTCTTAGAATGAATCCCCTACAAAATGCACCAAAGTTTATATTAAATTTTTGATAATTGTAATCTTGTGAGATGAACTGGCAGATCATTCTATGGAAAGTTTGTGAATGTAAAGTTGGCCCCTAGACAACCCTGACTATTACCTTAAACAAAAACCAAACAAAGCAAACTTTGCCAATTCAATGTGTGGGGAAAAGATGTTTTATTATTTTAATGTATTAGTTGATTTTTAATGAGGATAATATTTTATGTGTTTCATGAATCTTGTCTTTGTAAAATGTCTGCCATGAGCACTTTCTTTTCTTATTTTTCTATTGACTTATAGAAAACTATTTTAATAGGAGCAATGACAGCTACAACTTGTCACATAGTTACTGTGTGCCAAGCATGGTGCTGAGCCCATTGCTATGCAATACATAGCAAATATTTTCCCAGGCAGTTTGCATTTTAAAATACTCTCCTAATGAAATCATCTCTTCTATTTCTTGAGGCAGTTTTTGGAGCAGTCTGTTTTAGAATTCTGCATTAGTCCATTTTTAGCATTTAACATCTTGAGTGGGGGACTGAGGTGCAGAGCCTGTGTAGGCTGTTCCTGAGTTTGTGCAGCATTGAGCTTGTCCTTCATTAGAAAGTCCCCATCCCGACAGGGTGTACACATGGTTACTACCTTGGACTCTCTGGCCAGTGACTGTGGTATCGACCTCAAAATTAGGTCCCTGGTACTCAGTGGGCATCCCTCTGTGCCTGTTTTTTGTTTTGTTTTGTTTTGTTTTGTTTTGTTTTTTACCATGGATCTCAAAGGGACAAAACTACAAAATAAGTGTGACAAGGTGATAATGACACCACTTTTCAGTCACACTAAATGTGGGGTAAGAATAGTCTAGAGAGCTCTTAGATGTTTATCCACATACCTGTAAGAAACTATAGTATTAGGATTGAAGAGAGCTAGCAACTACCCTTGAAATATTATGGGACAGACACTTCCCTTTTGTGGTTTGGAAACTATCTACCCTGTTGTCATGGTTATGTGAAAGCCGGTCTAAGATGACGCCTCTGGTAGCTTCTGAGTGGGGCCTAACTACTGTCTCTACCATTTTCTCTCTTTCTCGTTCCTTTTCTCATTTAAGAATGCTCTACAGACAAAGCATGGCTTCTGCAGCAGACACTGTGCCAAGCTAAATGTTGGGCCAGTCCCAAGAACTGCTGTCTGCCTCCACCTGCTCATTCCACCAAGGCCTGTCTTAGTGGCAAATATGCTGCCACCTGTGTTCCTTTCAGTCTCTTACTGGTACTTATTGCCTTTCCTTGCAATAAGTACCAGTTGAGGTAAGACACAAGATTTAGGTGTGGGAGGTGGGGTCGAAATAGGCAAACGTTGTCATTCCATTTCCTTTGGCTCTGGCCCATCGGGCTAACGGAACCAAGGGAAAGAGCACTTCACATAGTCCTGCCCTGTTCACATGTTTCTGGGACTGGGAACTAGGAGTTGTTTGCTTCCCCTTTGGGTACGTGACTTTTTCAGGGACTGGAGGTGAGGGGCAGAGCTGGACAATGGCCAAATAGTTTTCAAATCTAGATATGACTCAATAAATCGGGACTTTTGTTAAAATCTAGATTCCTTGTTCCCCTTTGACTCAATAGGACAGGGTGGGGCCTGGGAGTCTTTATGTAATTAGTTGATTATGTCCAAGGTAACTAACTGGCATTTTGAAAGCAAGGACTTGAGGAAGAATTGAAATATTCACTTGTACTGGTTGAAACAATCTGAAGGTGTATCACTTTCAAATTCCTTCTTTCCACAAATCTGAATAGCAGTTTAGTGTTACTTTTGGGCACAAGAATATTTTTCAAAATGCAAAGTAATTATGGCAATAATTAATCCTAGTTACAGAAGATGGCTTTTTGCAAGTACGGACTATAAATACAGCATCCAGGAAGGCATTTGGGAGTTCACATTTTGCTTCCTTCATCATGTTGGCCTTGACTGTGACTCATCTCTTCCAGCAATGACAAGATGGATTCATCTGCATCCTCTAGCTTGCATGCCCTTGGGAGCGCAACCTGGGTCTCTGTGCTTTTCTCCTCATCCTGCCGTTCAGATTGCTTCCTTACCTGCACTTCTCCTGTAATGAGGGCTGCTGTGGCAGACACCAAACACCCACAGGAACAGTCATAGAAGTAGAAAGGTTGCATCAGTGTCTAGAATGTACTTAAACAGCCTAATAAGGCTCCTTCCCAACTCGCCCACATGGTTGAAATCCAAAGAGATCTGGCATGTTGCTGTCCATTTGGGGAGCATTTAAAAGCCATTGGGCAGATGGAGGTTGTCGCAGCAGCTTGAGGTGGGTAGGTAGTGAATGTGTACAGCCTAAACCAAAGAATTCATGACATCTCACCTCCCACAGAGTGTGGGGTCAAAAAGTCCCCTTGTGCATTTTTTTCCCTCTGGAGATCTAGCCAGTAACAACAAGTGCCTCATAGGCATCTTCTGAAGCTCAGTGGCAGATGAGAACAACACCCTCTTCCAAGTGTGTGCCAGAATGAAACTGTGGCATCAACCTCTAAGAGGGAATGCTGTAGAAACACCCTCAGGAAGAGCTCAGGCCTCTGCTCACCAGAGAATAGCACCTCCTGGGATTCCTGAGGGGCTCAAGGGGGTGTGGCTGATGATGAAGTCGAAGTATGGATGTGATAAGGGCAGCAAGGAGAGAGCCACAATTGGAGGAGACTAGTTGCATCTCTGTCCAGCATGTCTCACAGATAAAAACGGAAGCAAGAGCATGACTGAAAAATGAACAGAACTAATTAACAAAAATCATGTTCGAATTAGCTTCCCCTATCCCTAGACTCTCCTTTCATATCTATTTGGCCATTTGATGCGAGGCACTAACTGGCCAGAAATATAAAACATTTAAATCAATTGCCGTACAGGTCGTTAGGGAAAAAAATTAAGTTTCATAAACATGCAGTGTGGAAGCCAGGTAGGGCAAGCTGGGTCCAACCTAACCTGTATCAGAGGAACATTTGAAAGACAGACTGGTGATGGGAGTAGGGGGACAGAGGTTAGGAGTGTAGCTTGCTGTCCAAGTAGGTTCTACAACTTACAGATGATGAATGGGAAAACATTTGACCATGGGAGTTGGCGTGGGTTCAAGATAGTGGATTGCTGGGTGATGCAGAGCACTTGGGAATTCATTCATTTATGCAACTGATATTCTAGGCCTTCTAATCTCAGAGGTTGTACTCTTTCTACCTTACCACTCTGCCTCTTACTACTCTGTAGAGTGCTCATTGAATTTGGAGCTGGAGTTAAAATGAGAGGAAACTACAGGTGGTCCTGCATTCTTGTAGCTTATAGTTTGGTGAGGAAAATGAATGTGAATAAAATCATCACCAAATACATGCAGCAGGGTCAGAATTTATAGTCACAATTCAGGTGGCAGAAATGGAATGTGCCGTTTTTCCATATCTGAACTTCATTTGTTCTTAAGATCCCATTTCTGCTAAGGAGTCTTTTTCATAGCCCTTTCGGTAAATTCACAGTCAATTTAGAAACCAAGTTTGATTGAGTCAAAGTTTAAACTCCATGAAAGGATCTCCACCATTCTCCGAAGTTATTCTCTCCATCCTTTCCCTCTAAGTTCTCATCTGGGAGCAGAAAAGATGACCTGACAGCCTGGCTATGGGCAGAGGCATATTTGTTTTCTTTCTGAAAGCCTGGCTTTCTAGTCATTGGCCACTGGTCTTAATCACAGCCTGTTCACTTTTATATCCAGTCCCATCTGGGAGAGGATAGGGACATGGTGTGAATGCTCCCTTTGTCTCACCCTTATTGGTTTGAGACCTGATCTGTTCTGCAGACATAATTGAAGGACACATGGAGGGAGTTAGGCTGAAAGGACAGGGCTGGTGCAATGCCTTCCAGGGGCCACAGTAGTACAGAAAAGCTGGCAGACTCATCAAATTGATAGTCTCTTAAAAAGAGATGATATCTTCTTGCATAGTATTCCAAAAACAGTCTCTTACAGATACTCTGGTCTGAAAAGACAGGTTGCTGAGTCTTGGGTCACTTGGGGTCATTAGAAGCAGTCAAGTAGGCTCTTAAACACTAAGTTTTGGATAAGATCTTTGCATCATCCCAGGCAGCTGTGTGGAAAGGACAGTCTCTCTGAGTAGATCAGCTTGGTAAGTGTTACTTTTATTTAGTGACTTTGCCTAGTCACTAAAAATGGAATTTTTTTTTAAGTAACAAAGTACAGGCTTTCTATTGCAGTTTCTTCATTCATTTTAATTAGCAACCATACCCGTGACACTGTAAAAGTAGATTGCGACTGTGTGAATTTCCCTAAAAATTCTGGCCCTGAGCAGAATGCTTTCAAAGCTTTTTTTCAGTAGAGAGGCTAGCGGGCTCCCTGGAAAGAGGAGACCCTCCAGAGAAGAATTACAAAGATGAGACTATTCAAGCTCACTATCATCGACTCATTCACTCCTCTATTCATTCGAAAAATGTTTAAATATCTAGGGGCATCTACTATATGTTGATGTAGATGGATCAATCTATTGATAAGATAGAATGCTGGGCCTTATATAGAAGTGTTTAAGTCACTTACATAGACAGAGAGTAAGATAATATTTTCAGAATTAAGAATCACACCAGATAGTGGTACAAAAGATCCCTCATGCATTATAATTTAGTGCAAGACAAAGAGTCTAGGGGGAGGAGAAAGCACAGATTGATGGAGGTATAGCCAGGACAGGTCCTAAGCAGGGCCTTAAAGAGGAGATAAAATGTGAATAGACAGCAAAGAGAAAATGTGTCCATGGGCAGTGATCAGATCAGCATGGCCAGAGTGAGGGAGTCTTCTAAAAAGAAGCATAAGGCAGTATAATGAGAAATCAAAAGCGGTTTTGAATTCAAATCCCTATTCCATTCTTGAGAGCTGTGTACCTTACTCAAGGCACTTCATTCTCACAGAGCCTCAGATTTTTTAGTCTTTAAAAATGGAACAAATAAAAGTACTGTAATGATTCTAAGAAAGAATACATGCTTGCCTGGCATGGAGTGGGTCCTCAGTAAACACTATTTCTCTTTCTCTTGTATATAGTGCTTTTTAACACAAAACATCTATAGATTTCTCTCATTTGATCCTCACCACAACCTTGAATAAGATGAGGTGAATAAAGCAGGTATAAATATTCTCATTTTATTGGTCCTATGAGATTTCTACTCTAACACCCTCCTTAAAGAAAAAGATATGCAGCAGTCTCCTTGGAGTCATCCTAGGTCGCCCTCTGTAGGTTGAGCCATCATACAGAGTCCTCCCCTGTTATGAGGGTATAGCGTGAACCCCTCAGAGACTCACTAGGCACCTGTAACCATTCTACCTTTGCACATCCAAACTCCTCACAGACTTTGGACCATGTTTAAGCTATGGTCTTATCCTGACATGAATTTGCTGAAAGCCTTCTGTTCCTTCCACCAGTGCCTTCACCACAATCGAGGCCTGCATGAGCTGGCCTGTGCTCCTCTCAGCTCCATTCCTGTTCTCTCTTTGTTCTATAGTTTTCTCCTCAGTGGCATGCAAATTCTAGTATTTTCCACAGATCATATCATTTCTGGCTGGGGTTGAGCCTTTCCTTTATCTACCCTTTACTTTTTTCACTTGTGCAATTCTTCCTAATAGGTCCACCATTTGAAAAGGAAGAGTCTGTTCATTGCTCCCTCCTCCAAGGGCCTTCACAATTTTACAACTCTATATCAAATCATCTGTGTACATTTCTGACTCTATTAAATGGTGAACGCGTTGAGAAAAGTCCCTATTCTCTGCCTGATCACACTTGCAGAATTTCCAGCCTAGAGTAGGAGTTTAAATGTGATGTTTAATGAATAAATAAGTGAGTGAATGAATGAAATGCTCTTGAATAGCATTCTAGAAAGGTGTCAGCATTCCAATATCTTCAAAACTATTCACAATTTAGAGAAATGTGTGGCAATTGTCAGCTTATCTAAGAACAAAGAACCAGGAATGATGACCTACCACTGAGAAATTCTAATCTGCATGCTGAAAGGCAACAAAACTGGATAGAGAGAGATGTACTCATTTTGTGTGGGTGTTTGAAGTCAGTCAGCTCTGACACATAAGCTACCTGCCTCAGCTCTTAAAAATTAGTTTGCAGAGAACTCAGAAGGAGCACATGGAGAGCTTATGATGCAGAGAGAGAATGAGATTTGGAGAGGCCAGCTTCTGAAATCATATGTGTAGGAAGAGAAACAAATGTTTGACTGCATTAATATGCTTTTAAGTTACTATCATGTATTTATTGCAATTCCTGCTTATACAATAGGACATCTTACACATCTGGAATTTAACCACCTAATACTTTCACCTCACTCAAATGCAGTACTAAGTCAGAAGTAACCAAAATGGGTATATCACAAAATCCACACTTTAAAGTTTATGCCCTTTACTCATTGGGGTTTCCTTCAAACACTTACTCAGAGCCAGTTTATCTTTATTTTGTATACACTTCTAGAATGGGATAGGCATGTATTACAGTGGTTAAAGGTGAAGGCTTTGGAGCCTGATCTGGTTCTGACATTTATTAGCTGAATTATCATGAACAAGCTATTTATACTCTCTATGCCTCAGTTTCCTGAACTATACAGTGGAAATAATAACAGATCATGACTGATAGTTGTACATATGAAAAGACTCAGCAGGTATTAACTATATTTATAAAGTGTGGTTATCTAGTTTCTAAGCTTGGAGTGGAGTAGAAGCAACAAGATGGTGCTGCTAAGGCAGATGTGCTGAGAGCTGAGCCAACTGAGGTCTTGGCAGCAATGGAGGCATCAGAAAACAAGCACACACATAAAAAGGTCAATAGTTTGGGGCTAGTGGTCTAAAAACTGGAAAAAAATAAAAATTCCATGTCCTTTTGGATCTTTCAGTCTGATCAGCGAGATGGATTGGACATTTAAGATGAACATACAACATCGGATAGGATAGGTGGTTTGAAGAAAAATAAAGCAGGGCATGGGGAAAAAAAGTGAAGATGTCAGAGAAAGCCTCTTTGAGGAGCTTGGGATGAGAACTGAATAACGGAAGTGACCCATGTGAAAACCTGGGGAAGAACATTCCAGGCGGAAAGAAGTAGGTGCCAGGCTGGAGCCTTCGGTGCTTGATGGGTGTCAGACATAACACCTTAGAATGCAAGTTCTGTGAGGCAGACCTCTTTGCTATGTTCACTGTGCTCAACACTCCTCAGGTACCTAGGAAAATGTTGGGCAGATAGTACTTTATCAGTTAATGTTTTTGCATGAATTAATTAATGTAAGGAGGCCAGTGTAGCTGGAACATTGGAAGCAAGGGGAGTGTAGTGAAAGAGAAGGTTGGATAGATAGCAGGGTCCAGAGCACATAAGGCCTTGTGGGTCAGAGTTACTTAGAGTAACCTTGGCGTTACTCTAAGGATGATGGAAGGCTGCTGGGCGCTCACAGCAAATGAATGCCATGATCTGACTAACATTTTATAATGATCATGTTGGGTGAGAATACACTGTAGGAGACAAGAGTGGAAACAGAAACCAAGTAGCAGGAGGCTAGAGGTGATGGGGCTTGAGCTGTGATGGTAAAGGTAAAGAAATTGATGATAAGTGGCCAATTTCTGGGTATACACTACGTTCATTGCTGCATAACTTCAGGGAATGTGACACTAGGGTAGAACTAGGACAGATAAAGTGTGGCAGGTGTATGTTATTGAAAATTGTACAGCAATGAACTAGATATACAACTGAGATAAGAGTAGACATTAAACATGGTATGGAGTATACATTGCAGAAAGAGAAATACTTGTACAATTCCATTTATGTAAATTTAAAAATAACCATTAAACCTCATGTATCTCATAGGGATACATTTATACATATATGTATATTCAAGGATAAATGGCAAGTTCTTTTGAGTTGATGCTTATTGGAGGGAGAGGAATAGAAAGAGAGATTGAGAAAAACAAAATAACACAAAATAAAACAAAGAGAGGTTGTGCCAGAATTTGTGGTGGTAATGTGCCATGAATCAAGAAACATGCCTAATGCTTGGCTCAATTTATGCTTAAATCAAGATAGTTAATAGCTGCTATTTTAGGATAAAATATCTTTCAGAAGTCATGAAACATTTCAAGCATGGTAAAGAATAATAAAAATAAATTTTCCTTGTATGTGGACAAACCCCCCAGCTCCTCATGGGCTTGGAAAATGTTGGTATTATGCCTAATTAAAAAAAAAAAAAAAAAGATGGCCAATGATCTTGGCTCCTGAGGCTCAAACACAAAGAATTGACATCCTCAACTGCCAGGCACTAATGACCAATTTTTCTATAAGAACTTATTATTTATAATCTTTTGTTATCTTTGTGATATACATGGTCCCTAGTCTCCAAGAAGTTCCCCAACTATCACTCTGCTTTCTGACATTCACACCTTTGTTTAGTCCTTTCTCATGAGAAAGAGGCCTGACTGGTGAGCCAATGGTATGTTACAGAAATTCCTCTGCAGTGTGTGACTTCCAAGGCTAGGTCATCAATCACATTTTGGCTTGTACCCTTTTCTCTCAAATCACTTGCTCTGGGAGAAGCCAGATGCCACACTGTGAGGACACTCAATCTGCTCAATGGAGAGGCCCACAGGCTCAGGGACTGAGGCCTCCAACCAGTAGCCAGAACGAAGGTACCAACCATGTGAGTGAACCTTCTGGGAATCAAATCCTCCTACCCTTGTGAAGTTTATGGGTGATTTATACTCCTGCCAACATCTTAAGTGCAACCTCATGAGAGACTCTGAGCCAGAGCATGCAAATAAAACACTCCCAGAACTCCTGACCCATGGAAACTGTGTGGATAATAAATGATTATTGTGTTTTAAGTTGCTAAGATTTGAGATAATTTCTTATGTAACAATAGATTAAATGGACCCCATTTAAGTTAGTACTTTGAACTCTTTTCCTCAGAACTGCCTTATAAATAGTTGTTAAGGAGTAAAAGCACTTATTGCTTCTCATCACCTCTTGCTCCCCACCTATTGGTTAAAGGTGCTAAAAGCAATAACTTAAGTCAAAATAAGTAACCCCGTAGTCAGGTAAAATCAAATCCTGTGAAACTGATCCTTGTAAATCGAGTGCTAGCACTGCAGTCAAGCTTAGCAGCATCTTTAAACAGACAAATTAGTCCTCAGATTGTAGAGTGGTTTTCATTAAAGCTCCCTTTCTTTTATCAGCCAGACTTCTGAAAATTATCACCTCGCTTTGAAATCTCTTCTGTTGTTCTTTTCACAGTTTTTTTTTTTCTTTAAGACATATAATAGTGCACACAATAAACAGATGAGCTTAGGTGAGTGAAATAATTTTGCATTTCCTGACTTTTAGTAAGGACTTAAAAGTTTCCCACAGAGAGAGAGACAAGAGAGAGGAGAGAGAATGGTATGTGAATGATCCTTTTAGTCTATTAAGGAACTTGGCAGGAGCAAATGAACACCTTAGTCCATCACTGTGGAGAGAGCCACAGGCTATGAAGCAGAAATAGCATTTTCCTCTCTTGTTGGAAATGATGTCTGATAGTTTGCCATAATACTTTAAATGCATAGTAAAGGCAATACTATAATGATTAAATTCTAGAAAATCAGAAAACCAGATGTAAATGGAACTTGAAACCTGGGGAGAAATATTCACCTTTGATTGAATTAAAAATTGGCCAGTGATCTATGCTTGGCCAATGATTTGTACCTGTCAGACAGGGAACATGGTATAGGACCAGGCTCAAAGTGGAAATGGAACCCATTGAGACAAGGAGAAGAATGTCCCCTGGCGTCTGGAGTAAGTTCAGTCTCCAGAAATACGTCACTCCTCCCATGGGGGTCAGTTTAGTGCCCTAAACTGAGATGCTGGCAAGAGCCTTAGGGATAGGAGCCAAGGCTGAACCAAGGAGAGAGGAGTCTAAACAACAAGATGATAAATAGAACAGGCCAGAGGAAATTAGGTTGCGACAGGAGGTTGATTTCCAATCTGGAGACAGAAAATTTCAGAAAGGGCACAGGGAAAAACTGTAAGATCAGAAACCTAGAAGACAGGAGAAGGAAGAGAAGGAGAGGGAGAAGGTGCAGGGGAGGAGGAGGAGGAAGAGAAGGAGGAGGAGAAGGAGAACCTTTATTCACGAGAGCAGTCATTAGAGGTCACCTCATCCTATTAACAATAACAGAAATTAGTATTTATTGAGAGCCTTCACAATGTGCCAGGCACTGGCGATGGGCACACATTCCCACTGGATTCCTACTACAACACTCTGAGTCTTGTTATTCTTCCAATTTATGAATGAAGAAACTGAGGCTGAAAAAGAGGCTAAATCATTTGCCTGAAGTCTCAGAATTACAAGTGCCTGTCTCAGGCAGGTATCTGACTGGGAGCCTGAGGTCTCCATCCCTATATTATAGGACCTCCTCCCTGTGAGAGGAAAGCTACGGAATATAACAAGAACTGCAGGTCCTGGAGATGGAAGAGATTATTTGGAAAAATCATATTCGAACTTGAAAGTGTGTTCTCAGAGGGATGAGCAAATCTATTAGATCTGAATCTGTGACGACCAAATTTGCCTTAGGAATAGGATGCATTATATTAGCCTCTCATCCATCCTGATCAGAATGGAGGGAAAAGAACATGATGGGATGCAGGTGCCCCTTCACTGTGAGCCAAGCCAGTCTGTAGATAGAGTTAAGATCAGAAACCTTTACCTGTTCTGGGCTTTCTTCCTCACTTGAGGACAGAAATTCATTTTGAACAATACCTAACAGAGATCATTAATGTTTCTTGAATTGAAATAATTTATTTTCAAAATTCTTATGAAAAATTGTTTGTTTTGCCTGAATTATGAAGAAAATAATTTTTTTCTACGCATAATATATCCTGTTAGGATTGGATACAGGGGTAGTTTGGACAGAATTTGGGAGATGGAGCACTTTGGTGGGACGAATTCAGCCTACGAATGAGAATCAGGACCTGTAGCATTTTTAGGCTTTTCTACCTAAGCCATCTTTTGATGAAGCTATTAAAAATAAATAAGAGGTGTTTTTATTTTCAACTTTCTTTACCATTCACTCTCAAAGAAAATTGGTTACTATTTCTTTCTTGCTCTTCATTCAGTTTCCTATTTCACATCTCTTTTCTGGTTATTCAGTTCTCAGGGATCAATCTCTGTCTTAATTTCACTGAGTCCTGTCATCTACCATTTCTGAATCTGCTCACCTCTCTCATTTTCCAAGGATCAAAAGGTTAAATTGACAAATACATATTTTAGAAGAATGGAAGGCAAAAAGGAAAAAAACTTTGAATGTGTGGAAGTTTGGCTTCATAGATTGCCAGGCTTTGCTGACTTAGTTATGAAACACAATTTTTTATTTTTGGCAGCATCAAAGAGCTTATTCATGTCAAAGTTTTGAAGTGATAAACTACAAAGATGAAGGATTATTTACTGTAATAGAGATTTTTTTCTGGCACAAAGAAAAGAACATGGCTTCTAGGGAATAGTCTGGGTCTAACATAGGATTACTCTCTTTGTGAATTCGCAAATCAGTAGAGGTGGCCAGCCATTGGAAAAGGGAGATAGATAACTGAGACTGCAAACAATACCTAAGAAAAACTGGCATTAAAAATAAACCCAAATTCAAATAACATACCTCACATCCCAGTTGTCTTTATTCTAAATGATTCCATCTATTTAATACAATAAAGCAATTAAAGTGATATTGTATGTGCTTTTCAAATTTATATGTGTATGTATCTCATATCTCCTCAGCATCAGTTCTT
>NW_011889154.1:611387-617829 GCF_000151845.1 Pteropus vampyrus
ATGGAGGGAAAAGAACATGATGGGATGCAGGTGCCCCTTCACTGTGAGCCAAGCCAGTCTGTAGATAGAGTTAAGATCAGAAACCTTTACCTGTTCTGGGCTTTCTTCCTCACTTGAGGACAGAAATTCATTTTGAACAATACCTAACAGAGATCATTAATGTTTCTTGAATTGAAATAATTTATTTTCAAAATTCTTATGAAAAATTGTTTGTTTTGCCTGAATTATGAAGAAAATAATTTTTTTCTACGCATAATATATCCTGTTAGGATTGGATACAGGGGTAGTTTGGACAGAATTTGGGAGATGGAGCACTTTGGTGGGACGAATTCAGCCTACGAATGAGAATCAGGACCTGTAACATTTTTAGGCTTTTCTACCTAAGCCATCTTTTGATGAAGCTATTAAAAATAAATAAGAGGTGTTTTTATTTTCAACTTTCTTTACCATTCACTCTCAAAGAAAATTGGTTACTATTTCTTTCTTGCTCTTCATTCAGTTTCCTATTTCACATCTCTTTTCTGGTTATTCAGTTCTCAGGGATCAATCTCTGTCTTAATTTCACTGAGTCCTGTCATCTACCATTTCTGAATCTGCTCACCTCTCTCATTTTCCAAGGATCAAAAGGTTAAATTGACAAATACATATTTTAGAAGAATGGAAGGCAAAAAGGAAAAAAACTTTGAATGTGTGGAAGTTTGGCTTCATAGATTGCCAGGCTTTGCTGACTTAGTTATGAAACACAATTTTTTATTTTTGGCAGCATCAAAGAGCTTATTCATGTCAAAGTTTTGAAGTGATAAACTACAAAGATGAAGGATTATTTACTGTAATAGAGATTTTTTTCTGGCACAAAGAAAAGAACATGGCTTCTAGGGAATAGTCTGGGTCTAACATAGGATTACTCTCTTTGTGAATTCGCAAATCAGTAGAGGTGGCCAGCCATTGGAAAAGGGAGATAGATAACTGAGACTGCAAACAATACCTAAGAAAAACTGGCATTAAAAATAAACCCAAATTCAAATAACATACCTCACATCCCAGTTGTCTTTATTCTAAATGATTCCATCTATTTAATACAATAAAGCAATTAAAGTGATATTGTATGTGCTTTTCAAATTTATATGTGTATGTATCTCATATCTCCTCAGCATCAGTTCTTCGATTTGGGTCTCTGTTGTGGGGCAAATTGTGTCCCTTCCAAATACATATAATGAAGTCCTAACCCCCAATACCTCAGAAGGTGACTGTATTTGGAGACAGGGTCTTTAAAGAGTAATTAAGGTAAAATGAAGTCATTAAGATAGACTCTAATTCAATATGACTGGTGTCCTTAGAGGAATAGGAGACTAGAACTCAGACGCATACACGAAGATGGCTGTGTGAACACATAGGGAGAAAATGGCTATCTGCAAGCCAAGGAGAGAAGCCACAAAAGAATCCAACCTTGCTGGCATCGTGATCTCAGACTTCCAGCCTCCAAAACTGTGATAAATTTCTATTGTTTAACCACCTGGTCTCTGGTACTTTGTCATGTTAGCCCGAGCAAACTAATACAGTCTCTCATGCATATTTTATCACTTTTATACCCATTACACACAGTAACTGAGAAAGATGGAAGAATATGTCTTCACCTTTCCTCATGCTGCCAAATGAAAGTACAAAAAAATACAAGATAATTTTGGTTACTCCAGAAGGTTACCCCTTTTACCTTAACTTCTTTTTTTTTCCTTAAATTAAAATGATTGGGGTAACATTGGTTAATAAAATCAAATAGGTTTCAAGTGTACAATACAATAATATGTCATATATATATATACTGCACTGTGAGATTACCAACTATATTTAAATTTCCTTTTGTCACCAAATATTTGACCCCCTTAACCTTTATCTATCTCCTCTCTGTCCCCTTCCTTCCGGTAACCACTAATCCATTGTCTGTGGCCATGAGTCTCTGTTTGTCACATCACCTTCACTTCTAACACTGACTCTCAGCCATCCCAGCCACCTTTCTGCTGTGGTTATGAACTAGGATCAAGTCCCCATAAGACTGACAGAACCTACTGAAGGAAACTTGTTGTTGAAGAAAGTGTATTTTCCCTCAGAATGTGTAGAGGCAGCAAGAAATTGAGGATCGCCTTTTCGTTGAGAGGATTCCTGCCGTGCCTCTGGGGTAGATGAAGGGACCCACCTGTTGATGAAGGGACCCACTAAGCCTTCTACCCTGGCATCTTGAGATTGGAACCACATATAGTTATCTCTGGAGAAAAACAGTGAATGTGGTTCTCGTTTTAACAACTGAGTTTGGTTGCTTTTTCAATAAACAATTGGGTGGCCTTTTATCGTGTTAACTTTGTTTTCTTTTCAGAAACCCTTCAAATTCTTTATATCTAGGGCAAGAATCTCAGAGGCAGCAGAGCCGTGAAAGCCAGGCTCTGGAGCCAAAGAGCCTGAGTCTGAATCCTACTTGTTCCCAGCTAATCTCTCTGTGCTTTGTTTTCCTGTCTCCCAAATGAGAATAACAATAGTATTTACATCATCAATTTGATGTAAATCCTTAAAATAGTGCCTGATATGTGAGTTCATTAACATTACCTATTAGAATATCTCCATTTGTATTGTGCTTTAGGAAGAAAATATGCCAGCCAAAGTATGAGTCATCTGACAAGACAGAGCCAACTTGGAGCAACAAGCATATACTACTCTCTGATCTCCTCATGTCTCATGTTTGGGAATATATAATAATAACTTTTAAAATGGTTTTATTTGGAGCAAGATGTAGGGCTTAGAAGTATCACTGAGCACTATGATTGGTTCTAACATTTATGTAGAGATAAAAAAGGTTAACGTGAATGTCAAGGTAAATTTTAAAAGAGGAAAAAAACCTCCACCAAGATTTCTTAACCATACTTGCTAGTACCTTTTATATAAAATAATGACAATAACATCTTATGGGATTTCAAGTGTTACTATGTTCGGTAAAACAATGGTTTCAAACAATGAGGTTTACTTGAAATATAATATATAAATCTAGGAGTAGATGCCTAAGATAATATTAGGCTACATATTTAGAATTTCTGTTGATGAAAATTATTAGCTAAGCCAAGACTGGGGATGATGCTGTTGACAACCTCATCTTCTAGGAAATCAAATCTCAAAACTTGAATCTTAATTTTGTTTTCGATAGAAAGCTGCAGCAAGTACACTTGATATCAACCTTTGTCTGATTAGGGATTTTATAGCGTTGATTACTTTATTCTTTTTTTTTTTTCCTCATCAATCTATTGGTTGCACAAATAACTTTAAAAAAAATGAGAAGTAACAAACATTTCCCACAAAACCCTCTTTATTCTCCATTGCTGTCTGTGATGCAAGGGCAAATGTATGGATTTTCTTTGACCCATGGATAGCTCAGCAGGATAATATGGTAGGCAGATATGAAGCAAAATACTCTGGCATGGTTCATTTGCTTACCATGCTTCATAATAATTATTGAACCAGATCAGTCCAGGGCCTTGACTAAATGTGTCAAGGTATGGTTTCCACAGGCAACAAGGCTCAAGAAATCAATATCTTACATGTAAAGCTAAACGTTAAGAAATTAAGTCATCTCCCAAGCCAAATCAAAATAGATTTGATCAATTATATATGCTTTATTACCCGGTCAAATTATTTAATCAGTAAAAAAAAATTTTTCTGGAAATTCACCGAATAGAAAGCAAGCAAACAGAGAAACCAAAAAATAATCTTAAAAGCAGAGTATTTCCTGTTTAAGAAAACTATCAAGTATTAAAATAATGTGGTCTCTAACTGATGTAAGCTTCTTGGAAAAGTCCTATAATTTTCTTTGTGGACTAAAGTTATTCATAGTTAAATGTTGACTTGTTGCTAATATAGAATGACAAAATTAGTCACTGTTAAAATTAACGCTGAATTTTGATTGAAAGAAAAAACAATTACATTTATCTCATTTTATTTAAACTCTGACATGATGCTTTTAGACCCTTAATGCTTTAATCTGAAGATATATTTATAAGATTTTCCATTAAGTGTTGATATTGTTAGGGGGCAGGCAGCCTTGTTGGATGAATGGAATAAAGCTCCTAGTTTCATTCTTTGGATGGATCTCCAACAATACAGAAGTCAGGTGGGGTTGGGAGATGCCTCTAGGGTAGGTCTCCATGCTCCACCCCCAAAACCCACCATTTTTTCTATCACAACTACTGCATTCCAATCTACACATATTTGGTTGAAATAGACAAGTATTTCTTTCCCCTCACTGCTGTTAGATTTTCATAGAATTCTTCCTTTGCTCTCTGCATGTGGCTCTTACCATTGCTTACAGCCTGGCTTCTCAGGTACTGCGTATTAGTGAATCTAGTTAATTTGTTGTCTTTTACAGAGAAATAGTCAAGCATGAATGTCTACATTGGTGAAAGCATAGAAGGAAAAAAAATCACACACTCAGTAGGGAACAGTTAAAAATGGCCCAGAGGAAAGCTATTATTTCAAAGAAAAGTTTAAGAAAAAGAAGTACAAATCATCCTAGGGCCTCAAGTCCTTATGGGTGGTATTATTCAGCATCATTTTCTGGCTCTGTGCTCATCACTGTTTGCCCAACCTAAAGTTCATTCCTTGCCTTTCCCTGTTTTGTTTGGCATCACAGGGCTGGTTGCAAACTCCATTTCCCAGCCTCCCTTACAATTGATTTCATTTAGGTTAAGTCAGGGGAGGCTTGGTGGGAAACTGAAGGGTGTGAGAAAGGGAGAAGCCAGGGTATTTCTGTCTGTCTCTGCTTCAAGTGGCCTCAGCTATTGTAGTACCTAGCTGTGGCTTTGGATTCTGGTGACACACTTGTTCCCTGTGTCTCTACCCTCAGCTCTGGGGTAGTATAGGTATCCTGTTGCTACTTTGTTTTTCAGTAATTGCCACCATCTTTGTAACCAATTCCTTATATTAAATTACTTCTATTGAATCATGTGGCATAAGTTCTGTTTCCTTCATAGGATTGTGGCAGTTATATTTCTACTATCTTATGATAGGTAATTTCCCTGCACAGAATATATATTTTTTTAAGTGTTAAATGACACATTTTCTACATAGGGCAATATTGTCTTGGAATTATGTACAACTGAATTGGCTGTATGTGGTTGACCCAATATAATACGTAATTGCATTTAATATTGCATAGATAAAACATTTGGCATTAATACTAGTTTATTCTTTGTTCTTGAAAAGAAATCTGTTATTTTCTATCTTTCTGAGAAGATTATTTACAAAATGGGGAGGTGTTAGTAATAATTAGACTAAACAGTACTGTAAATCACACTGGAAAAAATGTATCTTATTGAAGACCACCTGTCTACACATTTTGTTGTTCACATGATATTTTGTTTATTTAAAAAAAATAAATTTATTTATTTAAATCCTAAAACACAGATGGTATATGCTAGAAAAAAATGTTAGAATAGATGTAGCTTTATAACAATATCTGAGATCTGAAGGCAGAGTGGAAGTGAATTCCATGTTACTTAGATTTTCAGATGAAGCAGGAAGAGTGGAGGCTGGAATTAGGTTCATAATGGTTGAAATGAATATTTCGGACACAGGGCGAGCAAGCCCACCAGATTTTTCATGCCGCCAATTAGATATCTCTGTTTAGAAACAAGTTGAATGAGGCTCTCTCTGCCTATTAGATTTAACGCTTAATGCACAATTGCTTGAGCATCCCTGAAATCCTTACAGGACTAGTTAATAAACCTTAAGGACAGAAATTTCAAAAAAAAAAAAAAACAGAGAGAAAGAAAGAAAAAGACAGAGCCAATATTTCATCATTCCATCATTTGTGGAAAGTCATGTCACTATCTCTGTTGGTCCTGATTCATATACATGTACTTCCTCCTAGAATGATGTTCTCTCTGATTAACTCCTTTCATCCTTCAAATGTGGGGTCAATTGCTACTTCTTCATGGAGTCAAATCACCTTTGTTATAGTCAAGTCACTAAGACCATGCCTGCCCTCAGTAGTACATGTCACACTTGAGTCTACACTTATTTGCTCAATTATTGGAAGCATCTTTCCCACTACATAGGAGGCCCTGTGAGGGCAAGATGCTTATGTTTATTTTCTTTTCTTTTTTTAAATTCAAATATTTGGTTTTTTAATTAATTAATTTTTTTATGGTGACATTGGTTAACAAAATCCAATACATTTCAGCTGTTCACTTTAACAGTAAGGCATATATATATTTGCACTGTGTGTTCACTTTCATTGTTAGATTTCTTTCTGTCACCACATATTTGACCCCCTTAACCCCATTTACTTTCCCCCTCTCCCTGCTCCCCTCTATCTTCTAGTAACCACTAGTCTATAGTCCGTGTCCACGAGTCTCTCTTTGTTTGTCCTGTTCATTTGTTGCTTTTAGGTTTATATCCCACATAT
>NW_011889154.1:618019-623604 GCF_000151845.1 Pteropus vampyrus
ATTGCTGGATCATATGGTAGATCAAGTCTTAGTTTTTTGAGGAACTTCCATACTGTTTTCCATTGTGGCTGTTCCAATTTGCAGTCCCACCAAAAGTGTGAGGGTTCCTTTTTCTCTGCATCCTCTCCAACATTCGTTATTACTTATCCTGTTGATTATAGCTATCCTAACAGGTATGAGGTCATATCTCATTGTGGTTTTGATTTGCATTTCCCTAATAGCTAGTGACAGTGAGCATCTTTTCATATATTTGTCCTCTATGGAGAAGTGTCTGTTCAGGTCCTCTGCCTATTTTTGATTGGATTGTTTTTGTTGTTGTTGTTGTTGTTGTTGTTATTGAGTTGTATGAGTTCTTTGTATATTTTGGAATATTAGGCCCTTATTGGAGGTGTTGCTTGTAAATATATTTTCCCATTTGGATGGTTGTCTCTTTACCTCATTGATGGTTTCTTTTGCTGAGCAGAAGCTTTTTGGTTTGATGTAGTCCCATTCATTTATTTTTGCTCTTACTTCCCTTGCCTTTGAAGTCAAATTTATAAAATCCTCTTTAAGTCCAAGGTGCCTATGTTCTCTTTTATGCATTTTATTGTTTCAAGTCTTATATTCAGGTTCTTAATCCATTTGAGTTAAATTTGGTGTGTGGTGATAGACAATAGTCTAGTTTCATTTTTTTGCAGGTGGCCTTCCAGTTTTCCCAGCACCATTTATTGAAGAGGCTTTCCTTTCTCCACTTTATGTTTTTGGCTTTTCTGTCGAAAATTATTTGACAACATAAATATGGGTTTACTTCTGGACTCTTGATTCTGTTCCACTGATCTGTGTGTTTGTTTTTATGCCATACCATGCTGTTTTGATTACCTTTGCTTTGTAGTATAATTTGAAGTCGGGCAGAGGGATGCCTCCAGCCTCATTCTTTTTTCTCAGGATGGCTTTGGCTATTCTGGGTCTTTTGTGCTTCCATACAAATCTGATGATTTTTTTTTCTATTTCTTTAAAAAATGCCAATGAGATTTTGATGAGGATTGCATTACATCTGTATAATGCTTTAGGAAATATGGTCATTTTAACTATGTTGATTCTTCCAATCCAAGAACATGGAATATCTTTCCATTTCTTTGTATCTTCTTCGATTTCTTTTAATAGGGTCTTATAGTTTTCATTATATAGGTCCTTCACGTGTTTCGTTAAATTTATTCCTAGATTTTTTTTTTGTTGTTGCAATTGTAAAAGGAATTATTTTTTCCACTTCTTTTTCTGACTCTTCGTTATTAGAGTATAGGAACGCTATGCATTTTTGAATGTTTATTTTGTATTCAGAAACTTTACTGTATTTGCTTACTTTTTCTAGTAGTGTTCTTCTGGAGTCTTTAGGGTTTTTATATAGAGAATCATGTCATCTGCAAATAGTATCAGTTCGACTTCTTCGTTACCTATTTGTATGCCTTTTATATCTTTCTGTTGTCTGATTGGACTCACTAGGACCTCCAATGTTATATTGAATAACACTGGTGACAGTGGACAGCCTTGCCTTGTTCTTGATCTTAGAGGGAAAGTTTTTAGTTTTTCACCATTAGGTATAATGTTGGCTGAGGGTTTGTCATAGATGGCCTTTATTATGTTAAGGTACTTTCCTTCTATACTGATTTTGTTAAGTGTTTTGATCATAAATAGATGCCGTATCTTGTCGAAGGCTTTTTCTGCATCTATTGATATGATTATATGATTCTTATTTTTAAATTTGTTTATGTGGTGTATCATATTAATTAATTTGCGTATGTTGAACCAACCCTGTGCCTTTGACATGAAGCCTACTTGATTGTGGTATATAATCTTTTTAATATGTTGCTGAATTCGATTCGCTAGTATCTTATTTAGGATTTTTGCATCTTTGTTCATGAGAGATATTGGTCTGTAGTTTTCTTTTTTTGTGTTACCTTTACCGGGTTTTGGTATCAGAGTAATACTGGCCTCATAAAATGAGTTGGGAAGTATTGCCTCCTCTTTGATTTTTTGGCAGAATTTGAGGAGAATAGGTATTAAATCTTCTTTGAATGTTTGGTAGAATTCACTGGTGAAACCATCTGGTCCTGGACTTTTACTTTTTGGTAGGTTTTTGGTGATTGTTTCAATTTTCATACTGCTGATCAGTTTATTTAGATTTTCCAGTTCTCATTGATTCAGTCTAAGAAGATTGTATTTTTCTAATTACTGGTCCATTTCTTCTAGGTTATTAAATTTGGTTTTATATATTTTTTCATAGTATTCTTGTATGATCCTTTGTATTTCTACAGTGTCTGTCATAATTTCCCCTCTTTAATCCCTGATTTTGTTTATTTGTGTCCTTTCTCTTTTATCTTTAGTGAGTCTAGCCAGGGGTTTGTCAATTTCATTAACTTCCTCAAAGAACCAGCTCTTTGTTGCATTTATTTTTTCTATTTTTTTTTGTTTTTTTCAATTTCATTTATTTCTGCTCTAATTTTTATTATTTCTTTCCTTCTGCTGACTTAGTCTTCATTTATTCTTCCTTTTCTAGTTTTTTTTAGATGAAGTTTTAGGTTGTTTATTTGGGCTCGTTCTTGTTTTTGGAGGTAGGCCTGTAATGATATGAACCTTCCTCTTATAACTGCTTTTGCCATGTCCCAAATGTTTTGATATGTTGTACTATCATTATCATTCGTTTCTATGTATCTCTTGATCTCTCTTTTTATTTCTTCTGTGACCCAAGCATTCTTCAGTATCATGTTTTTTAATCTCCAAGTATTTGTGGTTCTTCCTGATTTCTTTTTGCAGTTGATCTCTAGTTTCAAAGCATTATGATCAGAGAATATGGTTGGTATGATTTCAACCCTCTTATATTTGTTGCGGCTATCTCTGTGTCCCAGTATGTGGTCGATTCTTGAGAATGTTCCATGTGCACTAGAGAAGAATGTATAAGCAGCTGTTTTGGGATGGAAGGCTCTGTAAATGTCAATTATGTCCAGTTGTTCTAATGTGTCATCTAAGGATGTTATTTCCTTATTGATTTTCTGTTTGGATGATCTGTCCATTTCCAACAGTAGAGTATTTATGCCCTCTACTATGATAGTGTTTGGTCTGTTTCTCCCTTTAGTTCTGGTAGTAATTGCTTTACATATTTCAGGGCTCACTGATTAGGAGAATAGATATTAAGAAGTGTTATGTCTTCTTGGTGAATGATTCCCTTTATCATTATGAAGTGTCCCTTAGTATCTTTCTTTACTTTTTTATTTTGAAGTCTATTTCGTCTGATATTAGTACCGCTACTCCTGCTTTTCTCTGAATGCCATTCGCTTGGAATATCATTTTCTACCCTTTCACTTTGAGTCTATATTTATATTTGGAGCTGAGATGTGTCTCCTGGAGGCAGCGTATGGTTGGGTTTTGTTTTTTGATCCATACTGCAACTCTGTACCTTTTTGTTGGTGAGTTTAGTCCATTTATATTTAAGGTGATTATTGAAATATGAGGTCTTCTTATAGCCATTTCATCTTTTGCTTTCTGGTAACTTGGTGTTTCCATTGCTTCATTGTCCTTGTGTTTCTATTTTATGTATTTTGTTTGGCTTCTGTGGATTTTCCCTCTGGTTCTTGTTTTATGTTATGTACTTCGGTTCTGAATGTTTGATGTGTGGTTACCATTATAAATATGTAAAGGATAGTTATATATAAACAGTAATCCATAATCTTCTGTGTGTTCCTTATCTCCATTCCCCTTTGCTAATTTGGATCTTTGAATCCTCCCCTTTTCAGTCATTGTTGTCTCAATTTGTCCCTATGTATGCTGAACAGTCATTACTATCTTGCTATAGTAATTCTCTTCTTATTGTTTAAGCTTATAATGCCCTTAGTAAGGGTTTCACGCTTCTGCTTCTATTTGCCTGATAATCACCTTACTCCTACATATGTAATTTTTTTTTTTGTCATTTTGTTTTAGGTGAGCTGATCCCTTTCAGTATTTCCTGTAGTGCAGGCCTCGTAGTGGAGAATTCCCTCAATTTTTGTATGTCTGGAAAGGTTTTCATTTCTCCTTCACATCTAAAGGAGAGCTTAGCTGGATACGTTATTCTAGGCTGGCAGTTCCTTTCACTTAATATTTTGAATATTTGATTCCACTCCTTTCTGGCTTATGAGGTCTGTGCTAAGAAGTCTGATGACAATCTAATGGGTTTTCCTTTATTAGTTAGTTTTCTTCTCCTTGGCTGCCCTGAGAATTCTCTCTTTTTTGTTGATTTTTAATAATTTTAATAAATGTATCTTGGTGAAGGCCTTTTTGGGTTGAGATAATTGGATGTTCTGTTGACTTCTTGAATTCCGAGCTCCAGTTCATTCTTTAGACTTGGGAAATTCTCATGAACTATTTTTCTGAAAATACTTTCTAATCCCTACTCCTTTTCCTTGCCCATTATTCGATAATGCCCATTATTCTTATGTTTCCTATCCTGATGGTATCGGCTAGTTCTTGCATTTCTCTTTCATTATTTTTCATTCTTCGGTTTCTTTCTTCTTCTTTCTGATTTATTTCTAGATTTCTGTCTTCAATATCACAGATCCTTTCCTCCATTTGGTCAACTCTATTTCCCAAGCTTGCTATTTCATTTTTCACCTCTTGTAGTGTGTTATTTTTTTTTATTTCCAGAAGATCTAGTCTGTTCTTTTTGAGGGTTTCAATCTCCTTGCTCTGCTCATCTAATTGTATTTTTCAATTCCTGAAATTGTTGATATGACTCATTTCGGAATTCACTGAGATTTTTCAGAAGTACCATCCTGAATTCTCTGTCATTTAAGTCACATATTTCTATGTCTGTAAGCTTATTTTCTGGAGATTTTTCTCTTTCTTTCTGAGATGCCTTGTCACCTTGGTTGTTCATGTGTTTAATGGACTATTTCTCTGTCTGGGCATTAATAGAAGTGTATTCTGCTGTTTTTCCAGAAAGAACATTTATTATATATAAAGGTCTCTCTTTAACCTGCTGCATAGAAGGCACTTTTCTTTTGCTTTCCAGTAGGTGGCGTCTAAGCCTCTTAGATCTCTGCTTCATATAAAGCCTTAATAATGTCTTTTTATTTTCTCGTAGATATTTAATCACGCTCGCTACCCTCAGTTTCAGTCCCTGTCAATGTTAGTGACAGTTTCAGTAGCCTTTGCTCAGATTCCCCTGGGCTCCGTGGCAATTGGTCTTGGAGGGTATGAGGGGAGGGTCCCTCTGGGTTGGGAGTTGGGGTCTGTGGCTTAGCCTTATTTTTGCAACTGTGGCCGGTAAAAAATCAACTTTTGTTTTTCTGCCTTCCTGCTTCTGTGCTTTTTGCCCTAATGACTGGGTCCTACTGCTGGCCACGTGGAGCTCACAGCACTCCCAGGAAGAGTTGTTCAAGGAACTCACCACTCCTTCTCCCCTCCCCCTCCTCCTACAGGGAGCTCTGTTGGCTGCAAGAGGCAGCTTCTTTATTTCTCCCAGTCTACCGCCCAACACCTGGGATTCTGACCTGTGGTAGCTCTTATGCACAGATCCCATGCTCAGACATGCTGGTGTGCAGTTTGGGTGTTTTTTGTTGCGTTTTAGATGTTCA
>NW_011889154.1:623654-626381 GCF_000151845.1 Pteropus vampyrus
GGTCCCTCTGGGTTGGGAGTTGGGGTCTGTGGCTTAGCCTTATTTTTGCAACTGTGGCCGGTAAAAAATCAACTTTTGTTTTTCTGCCTTCCTGCTTCTGTGCTTTTTGCCCTAATGACTGGGTCCTACTGCTGGCCACGTGGAGCTCACAGCACTCCCAGGAAGAGTTGTTCACAGAACTCACCACTCCTTCTCCCCTCCCCCTCCTCCTACAGGGAGCTCTGTTGGCTGCAAGAGGCAGCTTCTTTATTTCTCCCAGTCTACCGCCCAACACCTGGGATTCTGACCTGTGGTAGCTCTTATGCACAGATCCCATGCTCAGACATGCTGGTGTGCAGTTTGGGTGTTTTTTGTTGCATTTTAGATGTTCAGCTTGTTGTTTCAAGGGGAGAGATCTGGAGATGTCTCTCAATCCACCATGTTTCTCCAAACCAATGTTTATTTTCTTAATGAATTGCACATAATAAATACTTAGTTCAAGCCAACTGAATGAATGAATGAATAAATAATAAAGAGACAAAGAATTTCTCAAGTTTAGGAAGTAATTACAGCACTGGAACTGGCTTTAACTTCTGCTGGAAGCTCTAGGTAACTCTTCTGAATTCTGCTTTTATTTTTCCTAGCCTGAGTCAAATTCACTTGCAAAGATAGTTTTAACCCTACCAGCCCTCAAAAGGCATTGTTTGTTCACTGTGTTTTCTAACTGTAGTGTTACAATAAAACTGAAGGGGAATCTTGATTGGTCTATAAAGGAAAAGCATAGATCTCAATGCGATGAATTATATTGGTCTATAAAGGAAAAGCATAGATCTCAATGCGATGAATTATATGATTGGTCTTTTGATTGGTCTATAAAGGAAAAGCATAGATCTCAATGTGATGAATTATATGAAATGAGTTATCACTGTTCAAGAAATGGAAACATTGGAGAGGAATTCAAACACAAGAGAAAAGGTGACAGTTTTTGTTAAATAACAGCATCAGAAGGCAAATAATGATGTAAGTAAGAAGTTACCTCACCAGCCCTTCATGTTAAAATAAATGAAGTGTTTTGGGGTTAGCAGGCCCTAGCAAGCAATGGAAAAAAGCTCATTTAGTTCCTCCATGTGTGCCTCATTCTATAAAACTAATGTAATTTACCTAGAGCTTATTCAAGATTAACATTTAGTTGGAACAAAATGAATGAATTAAAATGTGATTGGCAGTGGTTTTGTGGTGATTCTGCATTTTCAGCATAAAATTAGAAGCATCAAGTTAAACACATATACAAATACAAACGTAAAAATATTTCTGGGGAAGAAAATTACTTTAATGCAGTAGGAATTGACATCTAATATACTTTAAAGTGATATTACAAAATCCTTAAAAGGCTAATTTTTAATGTAAAATGTGTCTTTTGATGAATATATTAGAAAACATTTGGAGAGTAGTTGTCAAAATATCTTGAAATTGGTGTACTGGTTTTTCATTGTTATTTTTGTTGTTGTTGTTTGTTGATTTACATTTGATCCAACTCTCTAAATTTAATTTCAAATGTATCAGCTAAAAGTCTTCTGCAATTCCAAAAACCTCTTAGGTATACAAAGAAGAAAAGCTGATCTATTAACTGAGTGTTAATTTTCTTGAAGATTTAGGTTACTAGAATTATTGAGATAATTACGGGACATGCAAGATGGTAGGAAAACATAGAGGAATTGCTATACTTGAAGGAGACAATTACCAATAGCATATTACATTCTGTTAGTGATAATGTAATCATGCAAATTTTCACTTCTTTAAAATGATTTTTTCTCTTCTCTTTCTCCTTGTTTCAAACTGGGCTCACTTGCTTCTTTTATTTCCTTATCTTTCTGCATTCTGCATGACCACTCCCTTAATCATTAAGCTCTATTTAGGTCAGCATCAGTTTTAGGAACAAAACTTCAGGTCTGTTGATCATAGAACAGTTTCAGTCAAACTAAGGATAACACCTTGCAACTCCATACTCATAAAGGCAGAAGACCCTTTCAGCATCCTCTTGAAACCAGACAGAACAATGCCATAACTTATATTAGGACCCGATACAATTATCATGTCTCCTACACTAGCCCTGACCAACCAGTGGAACCCATGACTCCAACTCCCTTAGCTACTAATGAGTTTTTCCCCTATATAATCTATCCCCTAGAGGCCGTCAGGGTCCAAATCTTTTGGCACCAGTTTACCTGGATCTCCAGGCTTGGTGTCATTTCCTTAAGTAAACCTCTACTTTTTTCGATGCCAACTCCTATTTGTGTCTCTTTTTGCTTTGATGCATGCAGGCAAAAAAAACCCCAAAACAAACAAAAACAACAACAAAGAAAACAACAACAAAAATATCCTTGAGATTGGCAATAAGCTAGTTTTTAAGATGGATTCCAATACTATGTGTGGAGTATTTGACCAGTCAACTAATGATAACTCAGATTACACTTTTTGGGGAAAAACATTTCTCAGGGATGATTTTTACTGCTTTTATTTTTTGATGCCAGATGGAAAAATATATAGAAAGTTTCCTTTAAATTCCTTGACTCTTTACAATGATGTATCAAATAATAGTGCTCTGACATTGTGACCAAGGCTACACCCATGGAGCAGGTTTGCCCATTGATGGCAAAGGCTGTTCTGAATTATCTCTACACCACTGACCAATCTCCCTTGTGATATGCATTAACCAGGTGCCCAGACGGAGATAACTGAGTGGTGTCT
>NW_011889154.1:627235-634216 GCF_000151845.1 Pteropus vampyrus
AACTGGTTTCCTGAGTTCTGTGACTTGTTCTAGCAAATTTATGGAAGCCAAGAAGGGGGCTGTAGGAACCTCTGATTTAGCCTGTGAGTCAGAAGTACTGGTTACAACCTGGACTTGAAATTGGCATCTAAATTACTGGAGGGAGAGGAACGGTTTTGTAGGACTGAGGCCTGAAGCTGTGGAATCTGATGCTATCTCCAGGTTGAAGTGTCGGAATTGAATTAAATTGCAGGACACCCAGCTGGTGTCCAAGAATTGCCTGGCAGTCTGAGAGAACTGGACCCCACGCTGGAATTGAGTGCAGAACGCTTTTTATTTGTCTCTTTGGAATTCTCATAAACTGTGCTCTGGTAAGATGGGAGAAAATGGCTGAGGGGACTCCATGGTGTGGATGAAATTATTTCATCCAGCTTTTTGCTTGGAACTTTTTATTCCAACACTGTCAGACTATAGTGAAGAAAGAAAACTATTTTTTAACATTATTATTATGAGAAGACACTTCATCTCTTTCCCCTAATATTAGGTAAATATTGATATTTATTTTGTTTTTCTCAATATGTAAATGCTATAGGAAATTGTTTACCATTTGTAAACACATAGGTATTTAATCTTAAGGAAAGAAATTTTTAAATGTGGAGAAGATAAATACTTAGAGTATTAAAAGATCAAATGTATGTTATTATAAAGCTATCTTCCTAAAAAGATATCTTAAAAACATTTCCCCTTTCTTCATAATTAGAGCCATATTCATACGATACCACTCAAAGGTTGAGAATAAAGGCTCTGCAGGGTACTGTCTCTATTAAAAAGCCTCTGATACTAAACTGCCAAAACATAAATTTTGATGTAAAGTGGTGTGAACAGATTTTATGTTAATTGACACATTGAAGATGAGTAGTAGGATGAGTGAAGGATCAAACAGTAAATATACTTCAATGAAAGTTAAACAATATTTTTACTAAAAAGTAAAATAATAAAACTATTTCACACTAGAAAGTTCCAGTCACACATAATGATTTTAAATAAAAAATTATTTGACTTATCTCTCTAATGTCATAGCATTGTGTTCAAATAAATGGAAAGTCTCAGTTGTCTATAAGAAATATGTGAAGGAGCTTTTTGAGACAATGATAAATGCAAGATTAGGAACTTCTCACAGGGTACATAAATTGCTAAAGGGATGATTTCCCTTGAGATTCACTAGGGACCAGATTTACCTTCTGCCTGAAACAACCAAAAACACTGGACAAGCTATATGGAACAACAGTTTTCAAAGCACTGAACATTGGGAAATGAAGGACAGTGATCCCTCAGAAATGGGGAAAAAATTGAAGTGAGCTTGACAATTGCCCCTGCTTATTCCAAAGAGAGTTTCCAGGCTCTGGTGCAGGGCGTGAAAATTCAGACAGAGCCTAGCTGACTGAGTTTCAGACACCAAGGCAGATAGAGTCTCAGGACAGAGTACCACAGAGGAGAGCTACACACAGAGAAAATCACAGAGATCTGTAGAGAGTGTAACTGGCAACTGCATGTGAAGAAACTACTCAAGGTTGGAATGAAAACCATCAGAAAAGAGCAGCAAACAGTGTGCAGTGCGCATATAGGGCTGGGAATAGTGCACATTTGTGTCAGGCAGACTGGAAAAACTCGGAATTTGTGAGGCATTGGGTAGAGTACTCAGGAAGGTCTTGCTTTAGTAGTGGGAAGAAATAGCCTTATATTGAGCATGTCTCTGGACTCATCTAACAAATCATAAAAGCAAGACCCAAAAAGATCAAGCTGCTTCCAAGCTATTTAACTGTATGACAGAAAAAAGCTAAGAATATTTTTAGAAACACAAAAATATCTAAAACCGAAAAAGGTACAATTCGCAATGTCTGGTAACCAACCAAAAAGTTAATAGAATCACAGAAAATATAAAAGAGACCCAAATTAAATTTCTGGAGAGAAAACTAATATGTATAGGGTTAAAAATATACTGGATGGGGTTAACAGAAGATTAGACATAGCAGAAGAATTTGAAGACATAAAAATGAAACACACAGAAAAAGGAACCCCTCAGAAAATCTGGGACTATGTTAAGTAGACTAATATATGTATAATTGGAGTCTCTGAAAGCATATTAAAGAAATAATGGCTGCAATTTGATGAAAACTGTAAATTTACTAATCTAAGAAGCTCAGTGCATTCCAAGTATGAGAAATGTGAGGAAAACTACCAAGGTACATCATAATCTAATTGTATAAAACCAGTATTAAAGAGGAAATCTTAAAAGCAGCCAGAAGAAAAAGGACATTATGTACAGAGAAATAAAGGTAAGAATGGTAGCAGATTTCTCACAGAAGCAACATTACCAAGAAGATTTCTGTTTAAAGTACTAAAAACAAAACAAAACAAAACACCCTATTAACCAAGAAATCTAATCTATACTTAGAAAAAGAAGCTTCCAAAAGTGAAGGTGAAAAAAGATGGTTCACTCTGAAGGAACTCCTCTAACATTTCTCATTTACTCACTTCTTTTCTAGGAAGCGAAATTGTCAGAGTCCTACTGTGTAGGCAGAATAATAGCCTCCAAAGACATCCATGTCCTATCCCCAGAATATATAAATATGTTACCGTCAGTTCAGGCTGCGATAACAAAAATACCATAGACTGGGTGGATTAAACAAAAAAACATTTATTTCTCAGTTTTGGAGAATGGAAGTCTGAGATCAGGGTGCCAGGATGGTGAGAACCCTCCTCCAAGTTGCTGACTGTCAATTCATCATTGTATCCTCACATGTGGAAGGAGACCTAGACAGCTTGGTGGGGTCGTTTTTATAAGGGCACTAATTCTGACCATGAGGGCTCAACCTTCATAACTGAGTCACTCCCCAAGACCCTACCTCCTAATACCATCACATGGTCGGGGGCGGGTAAGAATTTCAACAAGGATTTGGGAAAGGAGGGAATCACAAATATTCAATCCATAATAGTTACCTTACATGGCAAAAAGGACTTTGCATAAGTGATTAAAAATCTTGAGATCAAGAGATTATCCTGGATTATCTGGGTGGGCCCAGTAATTACAAGGGTACTCCCAAGTTAGAGGAAACAAGAGAGCAGGAACCAGAGATTAATTTGAAGCGGTTATGCTGATGACTCAGAATGGGGAAAGTGCATGAACCAAGGAATGCAAGTGGCCTCAAGAACTGAAAAAAACAAGGGAAAGAATTTTTCCTTAGATCTTCCAGAAGGAAGTACAGCCTTGCCAACACCTTGACTTTAGCCCAGTGACACCATTTTAGACTCCTGACCTTTAGAAATGTAGAGAATAAATTCGTGTTATTTTAAGCCACTAAATTTGTGATGAGTTTTTACAGCAGCAATAGGAAACTACTACACTTATATTCAGGAGATGACATTTGTGTTCTAATTGCTGAGTAACTAAGTAGATTTTAGATGTCTTAGCTAATTTTAAAACCTTTACCTACTTGTTAATAACCACACTGATAATTCCTTTCTATTTTGCTTAAGTTTACCCTGAAAAAATATTCAAAATTTTCTGTTTCAAAATTGAGCATAATTTACTTGTCTAAAATCTGTTCAAAGCTTTTGCCATCATAAGCAAAGTACTTAAATCTATAGTTCTTTCTAATTAAAAAATCTCTTACAATCTTAGTCGTTCCTTTCTCTTTCATATTGTCCTGCAGAACCCAGTGTGAGAATATTGAAGTCTGTATTTGATGGGAGTACATTCCTCAGTGGGGTCATTTTATGTTCTTCCCATTTCACACTTTTAAAAACAGTAAGGAAGAAATGTTTATTACAGGATAAGCAGGTAGAAGAAGTAGGAGAGTAGGGGCAGTCTGATATCATAGCTGGGACTATAATGCTATTGTTGAGAGTGAATGCAATTTAGAGAGGCAAAAAGACTCTACAGATGAACAAGAATTCATCCCCTAGCCACGTCAAATACTTAGGATTGGACGAGAAAACAAATGAAGACTGAGAAAAGGCAATTAAGAGAGTTTACAATTTGAGAACCAGAAGGCCTAAGACAGTTTAATAATCCTCTTTAGGATAAAAGATTCTGTGTGGAAGGTTTTGTGGAATTTAAGAACATGGAGTTATAAACAGGATGTTTCCCACAGCACTACTTCCCTCCCTTGTGTGTCTCCAAGCATCGAGAAGCATGTTTTTTTGAGTGATAGTTTCTCAGGAGGTAAGATACATCCCCCCCTTTTTTTTGAAAGCCCCCATTAGGCACTTTCCTCCTGTTTGCTATAGTTGTTGACACCAGATTCTTCCCAAGAAAGCCCTGTATTAATACTTTTGAAGCCTTTCTGAAATGGGCTCCCCTATAATATCACAAGGAAGACTTTAAGACACCTTATACTTGACCTTTCCTTTTCAAGCACGAAACAAAAAAAGCAAAGGATGATATTTGGTCTTTTTTTCTTCTTTCACCCATCAATAGTTTAGTTCAACCTGCTAAAAGTTTCTTTCAAACACAGAAGAAATTTTGGCACCAAATTATATCTTCTCTCAATGAACTGAAGTCTTCCTCATCACCTTTAAATGAATAGCCAGTCTCTTACAGTCTAACTTCTACATCTTTATAATCTCCTTACTTTTTTTTTCCTTTTTAAAGGGAAGAAACATTTTTCTCTTAATATTTTAAGACCCAATTTAAAATGAGAAGAATCTTGAAACAATTGCACTTTTTTTTTAAACTCTCTCATCCAGTTTTTCTTCAAATCTATTAGATTTCCTTTGCTCGAGACCAGAATTCTCTATCAGAAATGTAATGTGAGTCACAAGTGTAATTAAAAATGTTCTGTAGCAACGTTAAAAATAAAATGAAATTAATTTTAATATTTTATTTAATATAAAATATTAAATAAATATTTATATCAAATATTTTATTTAATATAAAATATTAAATAAATATTTATATCAGTATATAAAAATATTATTTCAACATGTAAATAATATAAAATTATTAATGGGTTATTGTCCATCCTCTCTTTTTACACCAAGGCTTGGAGTCCAGTGTGTGTTACCTTTAGGTAAATTTCAGTTCCGAGGAGCCTCATTTTAATAAAATACACATGACGAGTGGTTAATGTGTTGGAGAGCATGACTCTGATTTCTCTCCCTTCACAGTCCTCAGGAAAATTCTCCCCTGAGTGATACTTAATTTCAAGTATCTTTAGCTTGCCATTGGATTCATTTTTTATGCCTTTAAACTGTACATAGGCTTCCCTCGAAAGTCCTTCACTCAAATAGTAATTGCTTTCAGTTTCGTTTCTCAATTTCCTACCCCTGGTAAACTATTTAAATAAACTTAGGACCTGGATCTTCTCATACCTAGATCAATCCCAGGCCATGAGCTGCATGCACATAGGTACCTGTCAGTGCATTCAAGCTTTGCTTATAATTCTTCGCTCTCTGAAAACTATTCTCTTTGGCCATCCTTCATCTGAGGAATACATACATTGGTACCTGGTAAGCTATAGGAGGATAGACCTAGGGAAAAGCTATGCAGGTATTCGAAGTGGGCTCAGGGCCGTTTGACTGGGAATTCCAGCATCCCAGGTACCTAGAGTGTGGTCTCAAATTGGGGGAAGGGGAAACATGAACTTGGGGACCCACAGACTCCTCATGCTGCTGTTAAAAGCATGGCCAGTGGAAGGCCACAAGGTGGTTTCTAAATCAGGGTGCCCAGGGCAGTGGACCTGGTTGCTCCGATCTCAGAACTGGAAGAGGGAAGCTCCTGTGATTGAGCAGATTCTTGGACTCTGAGTCACATACAGTAAAGGCTTCCATCGCTGAGTAGTAACGGGTCATTTCTAATACTTTGACCCTTCTTTGGCACAAGATAATACCCTACTATACTGATTTTTAAAAAAATATCTTGAGATTTTTGAGTTTTTAAAAATATTGTATTATACACAGTAGGCATTCAGACCTTAGTGGTAAGATTTTCTTTTATTATCATTTCTAATACCCCTATTCTTTCTTCTTCCTTAGATTCATTTACAGTAATAAATTCTCTAGTTATTTTTGCAGAAAGGACATCATTTGTTTTTCCATTTTAAATTTGAATATGAACTAGGTAAAAACTGGTATTCATTTTTCCTCAGCACTTTGGAAATTGATCCCATGACTGATGACACACAGAATCACTGACAAAATGTCTAGCCTACCTTCTCTTCATCCTTTGTTAGTAATGTGTGTCCACCTCCCTCCAGCCTGGAAACTTTTATTCATTCGTAAATTAATTTATACCTGAATATTCTGGAAGTAAACCATGCTGAATCCTTCAGGAAAATTTTCTTTTAATTTGCTGACTATTTTCTTTCCTCCAGTTTTTGCTCCGTTAAAATATCTATTAGACAGATGTTGGAAGTTTAGCTCTATTTTTGACTTTTCTCACTCTTTCCTTCCCTATGATTATTTACATGATATTTTAGAGAATCCAAACATTCATTCTTTGAGCTATATTCATTTGCTATCCAGTTTTTAGAGTGAGACTGTGCATTTGTTTTTGATCATATGGTTAACTCCTAGGAATTTGAAAAATAGTGACTTGTTCTTATTTTTATTAAATATTATTAAGTATTTGAGGAGGATAACCCTTTTATTTTATTTTCATATTTATTTTAAAGTTGACTTAGTTGTTTTCTATTGATACTGTTTTTCTTGGCGTTAGTTCTTCAGTTAGTTCAATTTGATGTTTCTCTTTGAAGTTTTTTTTTTTTTTTAATTTGATGATTCTTGGTTTTCTGTTCACACTTTTGTTGACAGACAGGACTGAAGACTGAATTCCCTCAGATCAAATAAGAAACTCTATTAACTTTTTTTTTTAAATGTGGGTTCTGATCTCTGCAGTTTGCCTTCTATAATTGTGGGGAGGGCAGAATGCATGAGACTGCCTTGCTATGAGGACAGGAAAGGACAGGATTTCTCCTAACTTGGAACAAAGCCCTGGGGCCT
>NW_011889154.1:634266-642418 GCF_000151845.1 Pteropus vampyrus
TTTATACCTGAATATTCTGGAAGTAAACCATGCTGAATCCTTCAGGAAAATTTTCTTTTAATTTGCTGACTATTTTCTTTCCTCCAGTTTTTGCTCCGTTAAAATATCTATTAGACAGATGTTGGAAGTTTAGCTCTATTTTTGACTTTTCTCACTCTTTCCTTCCCTATGATTATTTACATGATATTTTAGAGAATCCAAACATTCATTCTTTGAGCTATATTCATTTGCTATCCAGTTTTTAGAGTGAGACTGTGCATTTGTTTTTGATCATATGGTTAACTCCTAGGAATTTGAAAAATAGTGACTTGTTCTTATTTTTATTAAATATTATTAAGTATTCGAGGAGGATAACCCTTTTATTTTATTTTCATATTTATTTTAAAGTTGACTTAGTTGTTTTCTATTGATACTGTTTTTCTTGGCGTTAGTTCTTCAGTTAGTTCAATTTGATGTTTCTCTTTGAAGTTTTTTTTTTTTTTTAATTTGATGATTCTTGGTTTTCTGTTCACACTTTTGTTGACAGACAGGACTGAAGACTGAATTCCCTCAGATCAAATAAGAAACTCTATTAACTTTTTTTTTTAAATGTGGGTTCTGATCTCTGCAGTTTGCCTTCTATAATTGTGGGGAGGGCAGAATGCATGAGACTGCCTTGCTATGAGGACAGGAAAGGACAGGATTTCTCCTAACTTGGAACAAAGCCCTGGGGCCTCTCCCATTAGAGTCCCCAATTCAGGATACATTTAGTACCCTACCCTGGGAACCAATGCCAGCCTCAATGGCCTCATTTCATTCTCCCCAGGTTCTACTCCGCTTCTCTTAAAGACAAACCAACAGAAGATTGTTCACTTTGTTCAGGGAGTATTTCTTGGGCCATTAACCTGGAGGAAAGTATTGTAGCTGTCTGGGCTCATATGTGCATGATGATGAGTTGCCCTACTTACCTAGCTCTTCTGAAGGCCATCTCTTAATTCCTTACTCACTTGCCCCAGGGCTCTTTCTGGCACATGGTACAGTCTGTCTCTAACTTCTCCGGTGGAATTACTTTTTCCTCCCCTCTCCTCTCTTCTCCTCCCTTGAAAGTCCACTCTATTCTGTGTATTTGGGGCTGTGGTGTTTGCCTTTTTTAAAAAAAATAAATAAAATATAATTGATACATAGCATATTTAAGGTATACTATGTGTTGATCTGATACACACATAGTTGCAGTATGATTTACCACCATAGTGTTAGCTAATGCCTCTGTCACATCACGTAATTACCATTTTTTTTTTTTGTAGCAAGAACACTTAAGATCTAGTCTCTTAACAATTTTGAAGTATATAATACAGTATTTTTGACTATAATCACTATGCTGTGTATTAGATTTCCAGGATTTAGTCTCTTCTAGTAGCAAGTTTGTGCCCTTGATTAACATCTCCCCAGTTTGGGCTGTGGTTTTATCCTTGGTTTGATTCTATCCACTTTTTAAGTTCTCTGATTGGTCCCTTAATATTTTTCAGTGTAGTTATGAATTGGTTCTCTGTTTTCATTGCCAGTACCTTAATATATGTCTTCTCCTACTGAAGCTGTAGGTATATCCTTTCCTATGAGTGTTGGCCCCACTCAAATTCATCCTCTATACTTATATTATCTAATATGATAGCCACCACTAGCCACATGTGGCCATTAAGCACTTGATTTTGAAGTCTCTGTACAAAGAAAAAAAAGAATCTAAAATATCTATTAAAATTTTTATATTAATTACACTTTTAATTTTTATATTTTAGTTGTATTGGTTAAATAGAATATAGTCTTAAAATTAATTTCACTTGTTTTTTTTTATTTTCATAATGTGGCTACTAGAAAATGTTAAATTGCATATATGTGGCTTATATGTCCATTATACAGAGCTGCTTACATTGCTGCCAAAGTCCTTCTTTAGATGAAATTAGGAGGAGTGGGTCAAGATAATAAATTGATCATGTAGCTAGACTACCCACCCATCCTCACATCTCACCAAAACCTCCCCAAAGTGGGAGAAATTATATTCTTAAAAGTGGAAATGTGAGTGGAAAGGAGAGGACAGATTAGAAGTGTATTCTTTGGTAGAATCTATGTGATTTAGATACAGATCAGTTTATTATGGGTAGAAAGCTCCGGGAAAAAATTCAGTGTTTCAATCTTGGAACAATGGATCAGTAATAATCCTGTTAAATGTGTGAATTGGGATGCCATTTAGGAAGAAAGAAGTCAGCTGTAGACATGCCAGTACAGTAGAGGTGTGAAGATAATAAATTTGGTTTTGAATTTGTGGTATTTGAGGTGTCCTTGGGCTGCCACATGTCCAATATATAGGTGACTGCATGAGTAACTCTGGGAAAAGAGCATGGGGATAGGGATAAATAGATAGATGCATCAATGCAGTGGATAAAAACACTTGAGAGTACGTACCTCAATGCCGACGCTTTGGGAAACCCACAATTAAGAGTGGGCTGATGAGAAAGAGCTTTGAAGGGAAAAAGAGCATTAGCAAAAGGAACCTTGATAAACTTGTATACTCCAAGACCGTGAGGTATAAGATAGTAGTGGTATAAGGGAGCCATCAAGTATGCAGTTATGCCAACAGAAGCTTTCAATAGACTTAATGTTTGAGAGTTACTAGAACATGGCATATGTTGTAATCAGTGAAAGCTTTTATCAGTCAAGGTTTTTTTGAGAGGTGCCAAATACATATGAAGAGAATATGCAAATCTGTGAACAAAGGAAGTTGGCTATGGAAACAAGGGAGTTTTGGGATGAATGAATCCAGCTCTTATTCTTCCGTGGTTATATGAAATTCTACTAAGAGAATTAACTGGCTATGGTAAACAATGTAACCAAATTTATGTTAACTCCAAATCTAAAGCAGAGTACAAGGATGTTTCAAATTCTAAGTACCTGGCCAAAGGGAGATTCTTGTTGTTTTTAATGCTATAGTAATCGAACTTAAACATAGGGGAAAAAAGCAACTTTGTCAATACTTAGGCATAGATTCTCTTTATTTCCCTTTTTGTGGCTTAAATTCAGAACACAAAGCATACGATCACTGTCAAATATATTAGAGCTAGGGCTTCAGTTCAATATGGGAACTTCTACTAATTCTCAAGTTGAAGTCTATTTAGAATATTCTGGAGGACCTGAATGAAAAACTTGATCTTGTTTGTAAAATTTTGGAAAATAATAGCCAGATGGAGTTTATAAGTTCAAAACATAGTCTATGGTCTGGATTAAAAATAAGTATTAAGGACAACACATAAAGACAATGGCACACAATTTCTTTTAAGCGGACCAAGTACCTGTCTTTGGAACTACAGTTTTGGGATTCAAAAAGAACAGATTTGAGCATATGAATTCATTACCGATTGGAACAACCCATTCATTATCCAGATATTGGAATAGATTCTGATCAAATTATGAAATAATACCTAACGAGGCACTAATGTGGTATTGTAGAGGAACAAAGATGTAAAGTTCTTCAATTCAATAGCTTGTGTGGTGTTCTACTTTCTAAATACCATTCTAAATAATTCTGTGATGAAGATGACAGCATCCCTGTATGCTTCAAGTTTACATTCGAGTTACCAGATACAAATAAATATTTAAACAAATGACTGTATAAATAATTTAAATAAGTACCCTAAGGGAAATAAAAATGGGATAGAGAGTGAAGGGGAACCATTTGGGCTAATATGGTCAAAAAAGGCCTGAAGTTAGGGGAGGGTACTGCAAGTAGAGGGAAGAGCACCTGTAAAGAGGAAAAGCCCAGAGTCAGGAGAAACTTGTTATGTTCAAGAGGGAGAAGGAAGAATGAGATGGCTGAATTTCCGTGAGACTGGGTGGATAGAGAAATGGTAGATGATAGTAAAGAAATTGTGCTCTCTAGACCATGGTAAGAGGCTTAAATTTTACCCTTTTTCTGTGGAGGAAAGGCTTTGGCAGGTTATAATGAGAATTACTATGATCTGATTCACACTAAAAAAATATCATTCCAGCTGCTTGGTGGAGCATGGACCAATGGAGGTGAGAATGGGAACTTTGAGATGTTATGAAGCTGTTGCCAAAGATTAGGGAAAGAAGAGAAAGTGGGTTCAACTGTGGTTGCAGCAGGTGGGATACTACAAAAGGGTTGGATCAGAAACAGTTTGGGAGTGAAAACTGATCAGATGGGTTTGTGGAATAAGCACAGGAAAAAAAATTCAAGATGATGCCTAAGATTTTGGTCTGAGCAACTGATATACGGCAGTATTGTCTACTGAAACGGAGAAGACTGGGGAGAAGTAGATTTGAGACAAATGAGGATTCCATTTTGGACCTGTTCTATTTGAAACGCTTATTAGGTATTCAAGTGGAGATGCCAAAGTGGCAGGTAGGTAAATGAATATGGAGCCAAAAGGGGAGTCTGGGCTGGAGATGCAGATGGGTGACATCAGCTTGTTGGTATTATCTACGCTATGGGACTAGATGAGATCGTCCAGGGATAGAGGGAAAGGCCGTCAGGAAAATTGCTCCCTGGGGAATTCCAATCTTTCTAAAGAAGTGGAAAGGAAACCAGGAGGTGTCACAGAGCCTAGAGAAAAGAATGGTTTAAGCAAAGATTATCCAGCTGGCTCAAACTGCTAAGACAGACAGAAAACTGACCACAGGACCTAACAAGATGTAGGTCAGGGTGACTTTATAATAATTAAGAGACTGTGGTCCTAATTTTGCCAGTAGCTATGTACAAGTTACTTAAGACTTTCCCTAAAACAGGAATTATAATACTAATATAATGCCACTGCGGGTTTTTGTCCTGATGTTGCAGAGTTTGATTTAGAGCAGAGATTCTTAGCACTTATTAGAAATGCAGATTCTAGGGCCCCACTCCAAACCCAGTAAATCAGAAACTAAATCAACAATCACCTTCAGGTGATTTTGATGCATGCTCAAGTTTGAGAACCTCAGGTAAAGAGGAAGGTAGGCTGTCACCTGGAGAGTTTGATCATTTAAGCTTCATTTAAAAATTACCGTATTGAAAGAGAAGATATTAAAATATTTGTTGGACGAACTTCCTGACACTTATCCTGACAATTTACCTAACTCCATCACATCTTTCCCCCTTTGATATTTAGATGAAGGAGCTATAACTGCTCTAATATAAGCATAAGGTCACCAGGTTCCTCCTCGCTCTTCTTTTTCCTTTGCTTAAGCCTCTACTGTCCATCAGTTTCTTTCCTTCAGCATTTACATAAGCTAAGAGGCTTTCATTAAAAAAGCAAGCAAACAAACAAACAAACAAAAAAATCTTGCCTCAATTTCTCATCATCAAACTATCAATCTCAGTCTTTTATTTTATGCAGCAAAATTTCTGGCACTTGTCTGTTTTGTTTTCTTCATGTCCCCATCAACCAGCATGTCATTTGGCTCACAGCAGGCAGTCAACTAGTATTTGCTTAATAAAATTGCTGAATGTACATGTTAAAAAAACTTGAAAATACAGAAAGTTATCAGAAATATATATCATGTATCATCTCTTTACCTAAATAAAACTATCATGGAAGTTTTAAATAGTTTTTAAATATTTGTATTCCCATTATTCAAGACAATAGTTTAATGAAATTTTAGAAATAGCACAGCAACATTTATAGGATGATTCAAAACTGGTATCCAATTATTTGTGCAAATATGATCTAGAAAAAGTAAAGATAATCTTAAGATACTACCTTTATTTAAAACTTTAAATTGTCATACCCAATCAAATCATTATTGAAACAGCAAATCAGTACTACCATGTAAAGGAGGTTTTTAAAAAGTTTCTTCTCCCTGTCCAAATTCATAGAGCTAATAGAATAATGTATAACATTTTGCATCTTGAAGAGGAACTAGTAACAAACAAAACAACTATTTTTTTTGCGGGGGGGGGGGAACGCATTCTTCCTCCAATTTTCTTTTAAAATACTTATATTGCATATAGCAACAGGCCAATGAAACAAAAAAGGAAAAGAGATAACTAATGAATGAACAGCACAGGGAAGATAGGGAGTATATTTTGAAAGAGAAATTCCATTTTCCCTAATAATATTCAAAGAAAATAATGATTATTTTGTTACTATGAGTTTAGAGGGAAAAAAATGTATTAAAGTAGTTTAATTCTTTAGATCAAAATATTTTAATTTATATACATCAAATTTTATAGTACTCTAATATTATGGAACCATATTGAAAATCTCACTAATTATCAGTTGGCCCATCAACATATCCAATAATTCTCATCTAAAAAATTATAGTCTTTAGTCACTTCTTGAAGATGAAATGACAGAGAAGCACAGTAAGGTCTCCTATTATATAGTAACCATTGGTTTTTATAAAATATCTTGCTGTACATTCTACTCTATTGGTACTTAATCTGTTACACCACTAACACATTCTAGCTTTTAGAAATAATATTAAAGAGAGAAGGATACTTGCTCTCAAAACAAAAAGAGATACACATAGAAAGGGAATGGTCCAGGATCTAATTATAAAAGAGATCCAGAATAAAGATACTCACAGACAAAAATACCATGGCTCAAGGTACAGAATTTTCACAATTTGAGTCATTCTTCAAAGGTTTTACCAAAGAAATTAGCACAGATGCAGCTCTCCAAGTTTTTATTTTAGCTGTGAATATCCACAAATCTATGCATAATCAAAATTGCCCTTAATAAGAATGCCAGCTTTCTTCTGCCAACTATTCTGTCTGTCAGCTTGCAGCTAAGGAAGCTCTCTCCAAAGACAATGTTTATTTAATGTTTTAATGTGCTTCATGTAAAGTACATTTCATGTATAGAATATGTAAAGGAAAATTCTAGGACTAAATATCTCTGATAAAAGGGCCTCTTATGTCTATCTGTCTTGTCTGTGTGTTAAGATGGAAGGTGGAAGTTTTGTTGTTTTAGGATATGGGTGTTTAATCAGTGCTTAATAATAATGGTAAGTTTGATTCATGTTTGTCATCATAGGCAGAGCAACAGGACACATTTTTCTAGAGCAGGATAAAGCAAACGTATTATAAAAATGAAATGCAGAATCGACGATGAGTTGATTAATCATTGTATTCATGCAATTTATTTCTCTCTTCTTTCATATAAAATATGATTTTATTGAATTTTATTTTGGCTAAATGATCAGAGCTTTAGTTTTAAATCTCAGGGAATATATAAAATGATTTGTTTGCATTTTTAAACACTGGGGCTCCAGGAAAATATGGTAACTAAAAAAATAAAGGAAGTCATCTTAGTATTCTTATTGGAGCCATTAAAATAATTTATGTAGCAATAACAATAAAAAATCCTTTAAAGAAAGAATGGCCTGGTAATAAACGTTCTTTGTACTTTAACTCAGGTACAATTGTTAAATGTTATTTTACAACAAATGTCATTGCTACAGATTATATGAAATATGCATTGCAAACATGGGAGATGACGGAGAAATATTAAACTAATTAATAAAACAAATCAAGTGGTTCACCTTTCAGAAAATCTTAATAGAGAAACAAAGAAGGAAATAAACACTATGACCTGTTACCAGACTACAAAGAGTAATACAGTTCTTATTCTGTTTTCAATAAGTTAACTCTTAAACAGATACGAAATCCAGAAAGAAGGATATTTTATTGTTAAATCGTATTAGAGGTATCTTGGTACTGACATTAAAATACGCCAAGAAAGATTTTTTTTATTAATGTAATTAAAATCCACTTTATAGCAACTGAGATTTAGGAAGTGAATATAAGCCCACTCCCTCACTCAGAGGTCCCAGACCTGCTTCTATACTAGTCTCTGGTCTAGCCGTACATTTATTTTCTGAAGCTGGAAATGCTGGAACACAGGCTTAAGACTTAATAAAGTGTTGAGATGGCTATATTAGTCTTTCATTACATATCTGACCCCCTCCTGCACCCCACATCTCCCCCAGACTATTATGACCAAAGAACAGCTGTCTTCATTTGCCTTCTTTCAGTATCTAGAAAATAACCTTGAGCTAGAAAATGTAGAGAAGAGAAAAAATGAAATAAACATCACCCATAATTCTTACCACTCTAGCATACTACTATTATGCTTTCCTTCTGGTGTTTATTTCTCCATGTATATTTTTATATAATATTTATTTC
>NW_011889154.1:643158-648207 GCF_000151845.1 Pteropus vampyrus
CAATAAATATGAGAGTGCAAAGATTTGTTCGAGAGAGAGTGATCTACTTTCCTTTGTATATTTACCCACAAGTGGAATTGCTGGATCATACAGTAATTCTATTTTTAATTTTTTTGAGGAAACTCCATGTATTTTTCCATAATGGCTGCACCAATTTACAATGCAGTGCATGAGATTTCCTACTTTTTCCGATCCTCACCAACACTTATTTTTTGTCTTTTTTATAACAGCCATTCTAACAGGTGTGAGGTGATAGCTCATTGTGGTTTTGATTTGCATTCCCTTGATGATAGTGCTGTTGAATACCTTTACATGTGCCTGCTGGCCATTTGTATGTGTTCTTTGAAAAAATGTCTATTCAGATCCTCTGCCCAATTTTTAATTGATTTTTTTTTTCTATTGAGTTGTACGAGTTCTTTAATGTTTTAGGTATTAACCCCTTATAAGAAATATGATTTGCAAACATTTTTTTTCCATTCCGCATGTTGCCTTTTTATTTTGTTGATGGTTTCTTTTGCTATGCAGAAGCTTTTTAGCTTGATATAGTTCCACCTATTTATTTTTGCTTTGTGGCCTTTGCTTTTGGTGTCAAATCCAAAAATATCATTGCCAAGGCCCATATCAAGGAGCTTATCTCTCTAGGTTTTCTTCTAGGAGTTTCATGGCTTTGGGTCTTATGTTCAAATCTTATCCATTTTAATTTTTTTTGTATGGTATAAGATAGTGGTCCAGTTTTATTCTTTTGTGTGTGGCTGTCCAATTCTGAACACCACTTACTGAAGAGACTTAAATTTATTTTAAAAATAATTTCTTGTAATGGCATGATCCATTTTTAGCATTTAATGTATGAATCAAATTGCTTTTCAAGAGATCTCTATTAACTCATAATGTTATCAGCAAGGCATAAAAGTACTATTATCATTATGACTTAATCTCTGATGACATATTAAAAATATGTTAATGTGATAGAAAAAATTGCATGATTTAAACTTGCATTCTTTTAAATTGCTAGTGATGTTAAATTGTTACTGTGTGTCTATGTGACTCTTTAGTAGCTATATTTTCTCTTTTAAATTGTCTTGACACACAATCTGTTGATATTTTTATATAGTTATTTTGCTAATATATTTCATTTTATTTATTTTAAGTCACAATAAAGTATTAAAATGTTATGTATTCAATTGTGTTAATTTAACTTTTATGGTTTCTTCTATTGTTACGAAACTTAAAAGTCTTCCCATTCTAAGTCTTTAAAGACCATTTCATTCTTTTCCCTCTGGTTTAATTATAGTTTGATTTCGAACACTCAGATTCTCTTTCATTTGAAATTTACTGTGTGTATAGGGCAAATTTTGATGGACAGAGGCAGAAGAGGACATGTAGCAGAGTTCTGGAAGTAGAATTAAATAAAGAGTATGTGGAAAGCATGAGAATAATCCACTTGTCTGGGTGATATGGTTGCATGCGGAATGAAGATATAATGAGAGGTAGAGATGGTGAGAAGGAAGAAGGGAAATGGCTGAAAGGATCTGATCGGATGCATCATGACCTACTCTGGAGGTGGCACCCACTGCCTCAAATGATTCTTGCGTTAATTGGAGGTAGCAGGGCCTGGGAGCAGTGGCCCAGCTTTGAATATAAGCATCAGCTATATAAGAAAGACTTTGCTAAATTAGAGAGATCAGGTTTTGGAGCAGTGCCTGATGAGAAGGAGTAGGAAGTGCTCATGGCATTATAATGTCTGCCCAAAATGAGGTGGGATTTTCATCTTTGCTCATGGTAATTTTGTTCAATGTGATTTAAATTATGTTTGCAAAAGGAAGGATATTTTTCTAATTTCTAGCAAAATAATTGAGCTTTGCATTAGATATGCAGGTGTTACTGCCATTTATCTTTCTTATTCTTCTCTGAAAAAGAAAATTTCGACAATTTTCATTGCATTGTTCTTTTTTTAGGGTCCAGATAATATATCCACATGCTCACTGCTGGACATTCTCTGACGTTGCTTTTCAAAGACAAGGTCTTAGTTCGTTTTTATATAGATTCCTATTTTTAAAGGACGCTAAAATAATAAAAAACATTGGGAACAGTGAAACTTTAAAAACAAGACAATTAAAAATTAGAAATGCCTGTCAATGACAGGTCTATATTTCTGAAGAGGCAGAATGTAGGGTATTTGCCACTGCAGGAACAATGTAATTTATTTATTAAATATGACTTTTTAAAAATCTAGATCATAGTTTTTTCTGGATAAGCCTCGGTTTTTCTTCCCTCTTCCTCCTCTTCTACCTTTTGTGATATGACTCAAAGTTTGCTAGGAAATGGACACACCAGCATAACTCAGACATGGCTGAGATAGCAACTCATACTTGAATCATATATAAGAGGAGGCAAGGCTTTGGGGTAAGGCAGTTAAAAGGTTACAGAAGGATTTAGGGACCACAGGGGAAGGGAAGGAAGAGTCTCTAGAGAATGTTCCCTGCCCATTGGAAAGGAGTGGCCCATGGTGCTCCAGAAGGACCTGTTGCTAAGGGTAGGAAGGAGCTACAAAGAGCTTAGAGAGTTGACTAGGTGAGAAAAGGTCACCCAATTTCTAATGTTCTTCAGATTACGTATTGGTTGGAATAAAATGCTTGAAATTGAAATAAAGAACTGATCAAATATTGTCTCGGTGCTTCAGAATGGACTGGACTGGATATTAGAGAATTTGTGGTATTCTGTGCCATATATATAATATTATACCATATACATATAATACAGTGTTGGGTTGCATTTGTAGGAATTTTCTCAGTCATCCTAATCTATTGATTGTTCCTTCTCTGATCTTCTAAAATACATACTTTTCATTGCTATTACCATATGACAACTCTTTTGTAATTATCTTGACTGTTTATTATTATTATTATGTTGTTGTTGCTGTTGGCTTTTAAGTTTTCATAATGGATATTATAATATAGAAAATACTTATGCTTTCAGAGGAGGACAGAGGCCTGTGATTTAGGGCTGGTAATTTACCTCTTCCAAACATCAATGGAGTAATGCCAGGCACCTCTCAGAGATGTGGTGAGGTTTCAGTGGGATACCCTATGATAAGTTTTTACTATCGATGTGTCTGACAAACAGCAGTCCTTTAAGATCTTCCTTTCAGTAATAGTCCTCTTTCCCCTCATCATTATGCCTTTTCTTCCCTGCTGGACTGAAATCTCAGTTGGCAAGCAGCCTATTTTGTATTTCTTCATATGTTCTACAACATTCCAGCACAATTTCTTACAGAGTTTAGGTGATGAATAGTTACTTATTGATTTAGTTTGAGATTATGATGGAATAATGGAAGATGAAAATAAGAAACCTCAATTGCTTACATATCTTAAAAGATTTGTTAAAATTTTATTTCTTAAATGTAGTTTTCTATAATTATTAAACTTTAATATGATGACTGAAGAGTAAAATAAAATCACTATTGTTTGTATCTCAAAAATTATGATCACATATCAGAAACATAGGTGCCTATAAAATTTGCTTATAGAAAATACTAGAATACATATTCAGTAGAGGTTTCTTTTTGAAGTTTCTTCTTAAAGGAATATAAAAGAATATTTGTGTTATAGATTTATCTTGCCTTATTTGATATCCCAGGACAAAGTTATAAGCATATATGTTTCTTACTCATTAATCTAGTATTTCCAAGAGTTTAGGGAATATCCAGAAGGAAAAGGCAAAAGGTATTTGAATTAATAATAATATTAATGGCTATCATTTCTTGGAATCAACTGTATGCCAGGTACTCATTTAATCTCAAAACAATGCTATAAAGACAAGTTTACTTATATGTTCTAACAGAATACTAAACTCAACATTTCTAAATTGCAACTCATTTTCCTGATGTATCTGCCTTTAGCAGATGAGGCAGCTAAGACCCACAAAAGATCTGTCTTTTGCTAAGTCCTATTAGCTGAGAGGTGAGGATATATTTTCCACAAGTAACATACAAAATGAGCTCTCTCTGGAGTACCAGTTTACTTGAGATATATTTAGGTTAAAAAATGCTTTGGGTTCTCTGTTGAAAGTGAATAACAGATTAAATCTCTAAAAGAACATAAACTAGCAAAGAATGATTAATGCCACAATGTAAGATTATGGAATGTAAGATTATGGAATTCCTCATACCCAACCCTCCTGCAACCCAACCCTTCAAAAAATCTGAAATTAAAAAAAAAAAATCAAAACCCCTTCCATTGTGAAAAGAAGCATTTGTAAAAGATATCAGTATGGAGAAATAAATTATTAGCCTACTCTTTATACTATAGTATTTTTTGAAGAGACAACATAATCAGTAGGAAGTTTACAGTGAGGCAGTTTTCAGCCAACAGCCCTACAGTGACAACAGGGACTATTAAAATGCTACCATAAGAATCTGGAACTGTGACTTGAAATAGAGATTTAAAAAGACAGGTCATTGGAAATTCTGAATGAAAAGAAAGGAACAGAGAGGTCTTTTGGTTAGAAATAATGGAAAGAAGAGGAGGGTACTGTAGATAGGAGAAAATTAAAAAACACCTTCATCGAATGGGAAGGCTTTCGAGACTTCCCCAGTTTGTAGACTTTTGAAAGAAAAAAAAGAGAAAATCATAAACAAAGTGTACAGTATCTTAACCATTACTCCTTGTGATTTCTACCTTCCTTTTGGGATGTAGATTTTATAGATATAAAAAATTACCTCTAAAAAAATTAACTCCACCTAGATGTCATGTGCACTTTGCAGCTAATTAGGTATACATATGCTTCATTTAGGTCATTTTTGATATGCAGAATTGAAAAGATACAATGTTAAAAGTGAACTTCACAATATTATTACATATGGGAGATATTTATTTGAGGAAGATCTCAGAGGATGTCAGTTCTGGTATCACTTAATATATGAACAGAAAGAGGAGTGTTTAATTCATTGGTCCTTTGCTTCTGTTAAAGGTTTGCTGCTCATTCTCTTCCCCATTTAAGAGTTTCCTTACTTTCCATTATGAGTTAAACTGTGTTCCTCCAAAATTGACA
>NW_011889154.1:649657-656742 GCF_000151845.1 Pteropus vampyrus
CAAAACATCTGTTTTTGAATCTTAGGGAGACTTTTCTTTTTTTTTTTACATTTTTGCAGGCTTGAAGAATAGTTGTGCTCCATAAATATCCCAGCATGAGTCATTTGCTTAACCAAACAGCTGCTTACTCATTAGCCAAATGCTCTTCATTTTAAGTCACACGCTTAAATGAATTTTCTCCCATGCCTCTCTCCTTCCCCCAAGAAATAATTTTCTGTAATACTAAAGAGCTCTCTGTAGCCTTTGACATGGGAAATCTAAACTTTGTAAAGTCGCAAGAAGCCATCCTAGCTCAAATTAATAAGCTATTTTTATATGCTTTGATTGTCCCTCTAACTCACACAAGGCTTCACATCTCACTCCCACTTCTCCCCATATATCTCTGGAACATCCTCTTTTTCCCATTCAAATTCAGCCCACTAGTTCTCCCATTTAGGGCACCCTGCAGGTCTTTGCCTTTTCTTCCCCCTCCTGTCGCCACCACCTGCCCATTATGTAGTAGGTAGTCTGTGTCAAGAACCACTAGAAGAAGTCTTTTGTTTAAATAAGTGCAAGGGAATAACAAGTATTTTTGTATACTCTCTTGTAAAGATGAAGCTACAGATCAACTCCTACAATTAGTAGCTTTCAGCTATCACTTTGGATTCATCAACTTATTTTTGAAGGATAAAGGCAAAGCAATCATTTGCAATTTCTCTCTCTTAGACAATTACTGTTCAACTGTCTGCAATGACCTGGGTTTAAGAATTTTATTTCAATTTAACAATACTTCTTTATTACAGACATGCTCTTTTATGGCAATGGATATTTGGTTCGCATTATTCTTTACCACCTAAGAGAGGTGATTCACACTTTTACCTTCTTTAAAAATGGTGAAAATCATCAGTAGTTCTTTTTTGGGGGAAGAAAATTAATGCCTAAATGTTTTGGAGGAGGCCAGAGGAGAGCAGAACTTTATTTCTAGAAAGACCAAATGAGAGGAAATAGATACAGTTTTCCAGTTTCCATTTATAGTATAGCTGTTCTCAGCAGGATTCCAATCTGATGTGAGGTTTTTCTCAGGCTGCAGAGGACATCTCAAACACCCAGAGATGACATTGAGTTGTTATGCGTTTAATGACTATATACTGTTGAAAATCATCATTTGTTAAAATCACTTTTATACCATTGTCCTGAGCCCCCTGGCTTCCCAGACCTTCCACTGTGACAGCCTGTCTCTCACAAAAATGCCCTATAATTTACCAACTAATGAGTTAACGCTTGACGCCAGAGGGACCAACAGCACCAGTCCGTCTACCAGCTAGGCAGAGCTATTCTAGTTGGTGACTAAATATCTTGAGTATTGCCCTGCAAAGAGCATTTGTTTCCAGGTAGATTAGGTATTAGGAATTTTCTGGAAAGCAACCCAAATCTGCTAGCTCTGAGAATAAGGGTTTCTGGAAAGCAATTTGAATGTGCTAGCTTTACCTCCCTAATTTGTTTTCCTCATCTGTAAAATGGTGGGGTGCTTTAGCTTAGTTTTTGGACTGTGTTCCAGAGTTGACTCAAGGGGAGACTGCTGCTGATGAAGATCTGGGCCCTACTTCACTAAGAGAGGCTCCTCTTTATCTGGCTTACTCACTGGGGTCCCCCCTACCTTTTTGTTTGCAGAAAGAATTTTGAAAAATGAATTTTGCTGCTAAAAAAAGGTTGAAAATCACTGACTTAAATGAACACGAAGCTTTCATCCCATTTTAAAATTCTGAAATTTAATTATGAACATAATTATAAAAAATTATATCTACATAACAATAGTAAGTGCTTCTATTGGGTCTACTCTGTGCCAGGCACTGTTCCAAGTGACTTACGCATTTAAACTCAATCCATAGGACAACACTATGAGCTAGTATTATAATTATTATAATAATTATTAAAGTCTAAAAGGAGGATGCTCAGATATATTTACACTTCTATAATTTCATTAGATACATTCGAGGTCATAATTTATTCAAAAGTAATAATTCTATGATGACTATTTAATTATATATTATGATATTGTCTTTCTTACATGCCATAATTATAGATTTCTAGACATATTTTTAAGAACATTCATCTTAACTCTTGAGTTTCAGTGGCTAACAGAGTAGCAACTGTGCATGTACTTTCTCTATGACTCTTACCGTTTATTTTTTCACTTTCGACCAAGACCTGGAAATCGATTTTTGATCACAGTTCAAGGACATGGATCCAGATAGCTCTAAACATGCTTGAGAATTTCCTGAACACCAGTTCTTGACTCTCACTACGTAAATGAACAACTAGATGCAAATCTGAGCATGAAATTTCCTCATCACTGTCCTTTCCAGATGGGTTTATGGAAGAAACCTCGGACTCCCTGTCCACCCCACCCACCCTCCATTGTAGGGCCTTGGGTGCTCAGGTCCTTGGGTGCTCAGCATTTTCTGGTGCTTCTCTCTCTCATCAAAATATGTTTCTGGTGGGGACAGAGGGGTCTGGCTGTTGTTCTTCTTATCAGGGAGGCTTTGGTCTATGCTGGCAGACAGTTCTGTCTTTTCTGAGTCCAGCAGAGGTGGGGAATGAAAACTAAAGCTGAAGAGGATGAGAAAGAGGTTACAGTGACTCCTGTGTTTTTTACAAAGTGGCAGAGCACATGGGAGAGGAACTGCATTGATTCCTGTAGTCACTGTGAGTAGGAATTGAGCCCATGAACAACTGGATGTTAGTGGAAGAGAACAAAGGCATGCTATCACTGGAGTTGTCCACACGGAGGCTGTAGGATAGCTTGCCTAGTATAATAAATGAATTCAACAGGATGTGTGGATGGACCAGCTGGGCTCTATGTCACATTAACCATCCACCCGAGACTTTAGCTATTCTGTCCTACTGATCCCAAAAGTATACTTTGACTTATTATAGCCCTGACTTTAGGTTAAAAAGCTCATTTTTTGAATCTTTAAATTATCGCTTCATTCTGAGATTTATGATTTTTGCCTGATATCTTGCTCAGGCTTTCACAATATTCAAATGATTCTTATACATTTGTATGTGTATATATCCCTCTTTATTTTTGGTGGTGGCAGCGGGTAGGGTAGAGTTGAAAAGAAGGGTGGCGAGATGCTGTTGTCTTATGTCAGGAGGCAAAGCCTTAAGCTGGTGAGGAAGTTCTGTCAGGGCAATTTCCAGCACTGGCCAGTGGGAGTCGTGGAAATGTGGGATTGAGGTGTTCTGGAAATCACATCACAGAGGCAGCGGGCTGCCTTGCCTACTCCTACAGTCAGTGTGCTTGGAAGCCCAGAGCCCTGTGGGATCTCTTTTGGAGACCTGTAGCTTGAGCAGCCTGGAGATCCAGGGAGATACTTTCTCTCTGGCATTGCCCTGCTCCCTTCTCCCAAAGCTATGACTGAATGGGGCTGAGGTAGCTAAAACTACAGTGTATGTTTCAGCACATTCCTGCTTTAATATGTTAATATCACACTTACCCTCCAGATGAGGGTGTTAATATCTTGTTCTACCCCTTTCCCTACAAAAAGAAAAATGCATTACACTGTATTACATTTAAAATGCAACAACTGTAGACTTTTTCAGTACAGTTGTTGATTATCTCATAACTAATCACTTTAACTTGATTTTATTTTGTCTTGCCTTGACATACTTTCTATATTGAAGATCAGGGAAAAATGCATTTCTTTGTGACATTTCTAAAAATGACAAATGAAAGAGATTTTATCTCTGGAGATTGGGCTTCTACATTTCAGAATACTCCTCTCCCCAATGGCTAATCCGATTGGATTACTTCCAGAATAAACATACTTCCAGAATAAACAGGCTAAATCTAGCTTAATTAGGCAGTGCATGTAGAAAAATCCTTTTACAAATTGCAATTTTTTTCTGTATGCCTTAAAAATGTTCATTAAAAAGTTCTTACTTTATGGGTTTATCTCTTTGAATTAGTTTCCCCTATTTTAAGGCTTAAAAAATCTTTTTTTTCTTTAGAACATCCTTGGCCAGGCAACTCTTTTGCAAAGTAGGGAAATCTGGTGGCCCTGCTTGCTCCTTTGAACCAAGTTACAGATTTTTTTTTAAAGGCACAGATCTGTTAGCTTTTTCATCATTATTTTTCAAAAAATAAAAATGCACATAAAAGCTACCTATTTTAATTAGGTCTCATTGTTAGTAACCTGTATAACCTGGAAAAACAAACTGAAGTATAAATGTTGACATTGATAAATACACAAACATTTATAAAATAAATAAAAATTTCTTTGTCATAACCATCAAGATTTTTATCTCTGAGAGACCTTAAAGATATGTAAAAGGTGTGAGAAAATGTGCCCTGGTAGTTCACAAGAGAATCCAGCAATATTAAATCTACCCCAATGCAGGTAACAGAATCCAGTTAAATTTTGCTCAGAATGGTTAAGAAGATAATCAAGTCAGTTTTGTGACTGGATTGCATATAGGAAGGCTGCAAAAGATCACAAAATAGCTTCACCCTTGGCAAAAATGTACAAACCCATTCCATTTGTTCACATTTATTCAGCAGCAAGTAGACAAAGAGACAAAGCTTATTTGTAGAAAGCCCATACATGCAGGACCTACTCATTTCAACCCTTTGAATTGAGGCCCCTTGCCCATGGAATTCTGACTGATACAGTGAGACTAAAAATAGTCCAAACCTGAGAGAAAGTATGGAGAGTTGAAATTTCTAGTTGCAAAAAGCTTAGATGATTGCCACTGTATAGAGGAGGAGGGCCCATTTATTGTCTATAAAATCCCAAGACAAATAGGCTATAGAAATTCCAGGTACAATTTAAAAGCCAAAAAGCTCTGAAGAAATGAATCAGAATCAACTAGGATTAATTATATTAATCATGCACTTTTATAATCACCTGAACCACCTGCTGCTAAATTATATATTCCAAACAGACTTTCAACAATTGTTCAAAACTAAATTATGTGAACTCTCTAGAAAGATTTATTAAAATTCAAGTAAGTCAATCCCACAATTCAGAATATAGCTCATATAATACTTATAGATTTTAATATTCTAAAAGAAAAAGAAAAAATTGACTTGTTACTTGAATATTAGAAAATTCACCTCATATTAAAAGGTATTAGAACTTAGCAGTCTGCTTGTTCTGCATCTTACACATAAATGTTTACCTTATTATGATATAGTAACCATCTGTAGACTATGCCCAATACTCTGCAAACTGTACCATAAAGTCACTGCTCACAAGAAATAGACAAAAATAAATTTAGAAAATATAAAAAGGTTTTATAGTGTTTTGTTCTTTAGTTTTGGCCTTATTCTTTTTGTAGGTAGTGAATGGCATTATGGGTTAACAATTACACTGATCTTAGTCAAAAGGCTGTGAAACAATAGGGCTAATTACCTAATTTTGTTGACTTGGAATTCAACTGAGTTGGACTGAATTGAGGATGTCATCAAAAGATTGTCACCAAACTAAAGGGCTCATGGTTTCAGCAAAGCGTCTCTTCCTGGAGGTTGTGATTAATATGCATACATGGTCCATATAACGTCAGAAAAGAAAGGCCAATTTCTTTGTTGCTTTGACCTCATTTAACACATTAGTGGTTGGTAATTTGATTTGAGCTGTCCTTTCCAATCCTCATGAGATCTTCGTGCTAACAGCACTGCCCCCTAGTGTTCTCTCGCTTTGGTGCAATGTGCCTAAAAGAAAATTTCAAGATTTATTTTCAATATATATATATTCTGTATTTATCAGTGTATTGCTATGTGAGTGTGTAAGATATCTTTCGGTGGATTAGACATTTTATCATATTTATTTGTCCCGATAAAAGATTAGAGCTTGCTAAACTTGCATAATTTTTTTTTCATAAAAGTAAAAATAGAAGTTTAGATACCATTACATAATTTCTGATTTAATGAACTGAGAGAAAAATCAACCAATACTTTTGGGTGCCTATTATGTTAGGTATGTGAGAAATGTCATTGAAGTTGAAGTCTGAGTAAACTTAATTTAATATCTAACTTTTAAAGTTTCTGACATTTTACAAATGTATTTATCAGTTTAATCTCTAATTTGGGGAAAGTTGCAGAGGGAATGGAGAGGATTTAAAAAATTTTACATGTATAATTTGGCTTTGTGTTATATTTTAATCAAGAAAATTATTTTAAAATAAGTTCATTTTCTTGAGAGGTAGGAATGCTATTTGGAGCTTTAGAACATAGTGAATTTTAAACAAAGGCTTTCTAATAATATGGAAATAATAACTGTATATATCTGATAAACTGAGATAACAAAATTTTCAGATTATTTAAAAATTGAAAATTTCAGGAGGGATAAGTTGTGTATCAGGGTTTTCCATCATGCAGTTCATATACGACTGGTGATAAATTATTTTAGGCAATGTAAAGAGATACATTTTTAACTATGTACTTGTTTTTAAGAGCAACAGTGAAAATGTAACTAAAATATCAAATCCATGATTTCATAGATATTAATATTTAGAACTACCTTATTCATGAATTACAATGCTCAGGCACATACATTTTGAGTAACTTTGACTCATTAAAATAGATTAGAAATATAAATTTCAGTGCTTCTGAAATCCTGGATTTTGCTGTTTCCATTCTTCTGGTGTCATTTGACATGTTCCTCCGTTCAAAGTATTTCCTGTAAGATGTAGTTACAATTAGGGCAGTGCTGTCCAAATAGAAATTTAACATTACCCATAAATAGAATTTAAAATTTTATGACATTTAAAAAAAGAAAAAGAAATAGTTGAAATTAGTTTTAATCATGTAATTTTTAATCTAATATATCCAAACATTGTTTTAGCATGTAATCAATATTGAAAATTATTTAGGTAGTTTACATTCTTTTTTCATACTATGTTTTTGCGATCTAGTGCATATACTACACTTATAGCACATCTCAGTTTGGCCTAGCCACATTTCAAATGCTCAATAGCCACATGTAGCTAGTATTGAATAGAATAGACCTAGGGATGTCATCAAATTGAAGTTCAGTTTTTGGCAAAATATCCCATGAGTGGTTGTATACCTCCATGTAGAAGCACATTTGGTGGGGTGTTTT
>NW_011889154.1:658132-667909 GCF_000151845.1 Pteropus vampyrus
TTTTATAAATTAGGCACAGTAAGAGATTAACAACAATAAGTAATAACAAAATAAAACAATTATAATAATATACTGTAATCAGATATGTGAATGGCTTTGTAGCCATGAAGTAAAATAAAGGTTACTTGAACACAAGCACTGATACTGTGGCGGTCGATCTGATCACTGCAACAGCTACTAGGTGACTAGCAGGCAGGGAAGCATGCACAGCGTGGAGATGCTGGACAAAGGATGATTCACATCTTGGGTGGGAAGGAGCCGGAAGGCAAGAGATTTTATCACGCTACTCAGAAAGGTGTGCAATTTAAAACTTATTTCTGGAATTTTCCATTTAATATTTTGGGACTCTGGTTGAACACAGGGAACAGAAACTGTGGAGAGTGAAACTGTGGATAAAGGGGACTACCGTGTGTGTGTGTGTGTGTGTGTGTGTGTGTGCGTGTGTGTGTGTGTGCGTGTGTGTGTGTGTGTGTGTTAACCTGGAGGACTGGATTTGCTTTGTTAGGCAATTTGAAAATCCTTTTTTTAAAAAAGGTGAATTAAGCCCTTTTAGATTTAATAAGATCTAAATATTTGACATATTAATAGATAAAATGACGCATATTAAAATTTTTAAGAGTTTTTCTGAACAAAAATTGATTCTAATTGGGCAGCACCAAACTGGAAGAGGCTGGGAGTGCTTTACCAACAAGGGCTTGGGGAGGGACTTTTACAGAGAAAAGATGGAAGCAAAGTAAGGGAGTTATTGATTGGCTAGTGCACAAAGCCTGGTTAGTTCTTTATGATTGGTTGTCCTTAGGTTCCAATTTTGTAACTTTGTGGCATTTACAGGCTTAAATTTTGTTTTTACATAGGCCACCATTCATTAGAGCCACCTCAGTCTAATGACCTCCTTGTTTAATTAATTTAACAGACACCAGTATTGTCATGTTTATGTTACATATATTTCCATATATATGTACAGAAAGTGAAAAAAAAAAAAACCACAAAACATTAGAAATGTTTAGGCAATTTGTCATTGCCATGAATTCCAAGTGTGCGATTTTGTATTTTACAAAGTATTGGCCTACCACTGACCGAAAGATAAAACTGGTCCTTCATTACAGACAGTTTGAAAAGCACTGCTCTGTGTTACTTGCTTGCTCTCTTTCTTTGGCATATCTTTTTGTACTTGGTGTGTATTTCTTCTTCTGATGCCTTTTTATTAATGTCTTTATATGAGTTTATATTATATGATTCATGTTTTTTCAATATCTGTGTATGACACCTTTAATCTCTTTTTTAGGACTTTCTCATAATATCCTACTATAAGTAAAATTGAAATTAGCTAGTAATTCCTTCTTCACTCTGTCCCCCATTTTCCAGAATCTCCTTTCAACTAATACCTCTTCCTCCCCTTGATATCGTTGAGACAATCAGACAGCTTATTCTACTTCTCATATTCTTTTTCAAATCTAATCCCCTTCATTTTTAGACAGTTAAGTGTACATAAAGCAAATGGCCATTATGTTTTGTATCTTCTCTCTTACAACCTACAAGTACTCCAAGTTATACAATTAAATATGTATTTAATGTTTACTACCAGTTCTATTATTGATATCTCTTTAATCGTTTTGGTTGTCTGAAGCTTGGTCTCCTGTATATTCCCCAGGAAAGGTTCCTAGGAACTATATTCCCTGAGTTCTTACATGTGATTAAGGTACTGTGACCATTACATTTAAAGATCAGTGTAGTTGGATATAAAATCGTTTTAGTTTATGTTTGCTTTTATTGTAATTCTTAAATGTTACCCCATTGTCTTTTGTCATAAAGCAGGCTATAGAAAATTCTGATGGCAACATCATTTTCTTTCTTTGATAAGGGATTTTGACCATTTAATTTGGAGCCAAAGGGATTTTTTCTTTTTATAAGATCAATAATTTTACTAGACTATGTTTAGGTATAGTCCATTCTGGGAAAATTTTGCTAGGTATGTCCTTTCAATTGTAGTGCAAGTCTTTATTTTGGAAAAGTATTCTTGAATTATAACTGATAATATTTGCTCTCTTTCATTACATTGATTCCTTTTTTAGAGACTTCTAGTATAGGTATCTTGGATTTCCTTTCCCTATTGTCTATGTATTTTTCTCATGTATAGTCATGCATTGCGTAATAAACAGTGTTTCAGTCAATGACGGACCACATATACATTTGTGGTTCCAAAAGAGTATAAGGTAGCTGAAAAAGTCCCATCACCCAGAGATGTAACATCATAGCACAATGCATTACTCATGTATTTGTGGTGATTCTGATATAAACGAACCTACTACACTGCCAGTTGTATAAAACTATAGAACATACAATTATGTGCAGTATGTAATACTTGATAATGATGATGCTACTGCCTTATTCACTATATTATTTCCTATTATTTCTACTAATATAAAAAAAAGTTTGCTGTGAAACAGTATGCTGTATTATTTTGGAAGAAGTCTCATGTATCTTGTACTTACTATGTCTCTTGCTTGCACTATTTTCTCTTTTGCTTGATTTAATCTCACGTAGTTTTACACAGTAACATGCTGTAACCTAGGAGCATTAGGCTATATCATATAGCCTAGGTGTGTGGTAGGCTATACCATCTTGATTTGTGTAAGTCACTTTGTGATGTTTGCACAAGAAATTACTTAATGAAGCATTTCTCAGAATGTATCCTCATCACTAAAGCATCGTTAAATGTATCACTGTATACAGTTGGCCCTCCATATTTGCATGTTCTGAATCCCTGGGTTCCATATCTGCAGCTTCAACTAACTGTGGATTGAAAACATTTTTTAAAAAACGTTATGTTACTGATGTGTACTAAGTAGTTAGGTCTACGATGGTTGCATATGTACCGAACATGTACAGATTTTTTTTCTTGTCATTATTCCTTAAACAATATAATAACAATTTACATAGCATTTACATTGTATTAGACATAAGTAATCTAGAGATAATTCAAAGTATACAGGAGGATGTATGTAGGTTATATGCAAATACTACTCCATTTTATACAAGGGGCTTGAGTATTCTTGAATTTTGGTATACAAGGGAGTGGTCCTGAAACCAATTCATTGTAGATACAGAGGAATGACTAAATATTCTTTATCTTTTTATTTTTAAAATATTCGTTTTTTTTTCTTAAGGCATTTTATACAGTGTTCATTCACTGTTTTATTTGTTCTTATTTAGTCTGAAATTTTCTTTCATTTCTAATATTTTCCTAAATTCTACAAACTCCATTTTCAAGTTTGTGTTTTCTCCAGTTAGATTCTTTTTTAGTTTTTCTAATTATTGGTTAGGCTGTTCTTTCAAAGCTTCTATTGTTTGTTTCAAATTTTTAGTTCGATTTGAAATATTAGATTGTAATTTTTTCATTTTGTCTGTCTTTCTGTCATGCTTTTATTATCTGTAGAGACATTATTGTATTTCTTTGCCATTTTTCCTTATAATAGCTTTGACCACCTTTATTTCTTTACTAATGTTTCAGTGACATGAATTTTCTTGTACTCTTAAAAGGGAAGGGTGGGTCAGGATAGCTCTCCAGCATCACAGCTCTAGAGCTCCCACATCTACTGTTTTTGGAAGTCTTTATAATTATGGCCTTATTATGTCTGATTCTTCGCTGGCTCTTTACCCTCCCTTATTTTTATCTAGATCTTCTCTTTCCTATGTCTCTTTTGACCCTGTTGTTTCTTTCCTGCTCAATTTGGATTCCATCCCTAGCAGTTTCTCTGCAATGTGGGGGCTTTCTCTTGGAGTGGGCATCAGCTATGTCTGTTAAGGGTCTCTCTTAAGGGTCCAAGGAGCCCCGGCTGACCTTACCAAGGTTCTCTTGAGTTTACCCACTAATCGGAGCCAGCAAGACCTTACGGCCTCTCAGGGCCATCAGAAGCCCTTTTGTATTTTTTCTGTTTCCTCTAACATGCTTGCTGATATCATACAGATCTTAATATCACCAGTAATTTATTCCAACCCACACATATTTGAGGTTCACAGGGATGTGTTTTCCCACTGCTTTATTGCAGATGTTGTCTGTGGGGTTTGCCTTTTGCCATCCTACTTGCTCTGTTTCTATGGGGGTGATTTGGAGAGGTGAAAATATGATGGTGCCTTGTTGCCATTTTCCAGATTATTTTTAAATAGCCAAACTTTTAGTCTTTTTGACTTTTACTTTCTTAGTAAGCATCTATATGCCTATGTCTATGTTAACAGTTTTCTGCTCCACTGTATTGTTTAATCATCCTGGTCGAAGTTATATCCATGCATGTTAATACTTGAACCCGCAATAGTGAATATCTCCACAGTTCAGGACTCTATCTACCTCTCCTCTCCCCAGCCTGTGAAGGATTTATGAGCAGCTCATTCTCACAACTGTCCTGAGTGTCCTGGATGCTGACACTGAGGCTCACAGAGCATGATTTTCCTTCTGTAGTACCCCTGCGTAATCACCAGGCTATGGGATGGTCATAAACATCTTTTTCCTTTCCTCCCCCAACAAGGGTATTTGCACTGATTCTTAAACAGGATGGTAGATGATGAGGCTTAGAGAAGCATGACTCCAATGGGAAAATAGAAAAAGGAGGAGGACATAAACAGAAAGGAAGCAGTAGTTTGATAAAAAAACTTCTCAAGGGATTCTAATAGTCCTCTCACAGGGTTGTATTTGGAGTCTCTGCTCTTGGTGGTGGAGAGGGAGAGGGTGCCATAATAATTGGCCCTGGGTCCAGACCACATGGGCAGAAGAATGGGAAGAGAATGACTCCTAAGACCTGAGGGAAAAAAAGACAATGGCCCAAGGACCTAATTTGGCAGTTCCCATTTTCTTCAGGCAGCTAAACAAAGGAAGTGAATTTATCTTCAAGGCATTTAAAGTTATCCCTGCTTAATGTTCAGCTTAGAAACTCTTCCAAATCTAAATAGAAAATGAAATTTTTTCATTTTACAGATAAAGATGGGCTCAAATAGGCATTGAATGACACAAAATTTGAAAGAGGTGGCATTTTGTGTGAAAATATTTTATCAAAGACAAACTGATGCTATCAAATCATTGCTGTTTTAATAGAGGGATAGAATACAGCAAGGCAGAGAGGTTGGGGAAGGGGACATCCCAGAAATGAAGAAAACTCCCAAAAAGAGAACAAGGAGCAGCAAGCAGACATTGGAGGTGGTCATTAGCTCTGCCATTTTAGTAAATGTGTTTTTAATAATTTGTGCACAGAAAAATAAAGGTGCTGTGTGGGTGCATTAATTGTCTGTATAGATGCCAAGGCTGGTACTGCCTCCAGTTCTAGGAAGGAAGACCATCAGGTATTCAGTAATGGACTCCAAGGTAGAGGAGGGCCAAAGAACTCACAGCCTGACCAGAGTCCTGGTAGATGATTGAAAAGCTTAATAACTTGGAGTATATTCAGGGTAAATTCTGAGGAATTCACAGAAGCTACAGTTTCCAGGAAATATTAGTGACTTAAGGTAATATCATAATTAAACAACGAATTCAGATGTATGGTTCATATGTAAGTAAATAGACTTTCCTTCTGTAAGCAAGACTTGTCATGTTGACTTCAGAGGGAGAGGTAGCTTTATATTTCTGAGCTGCTTATGTTTTCTTTCAGAAGCTCTTTCTTCCATAATTAAGGAAAGATCACAGGACTTGAGGTAATTGAAACTCAACTCTCTTTTCTATGGCATTAACATTTTTTGAATTTTTTTTTTGTTGTTTCTTGTATATGACGGATAGTATAGGTGGATTAAGTACTGAAAAGCTGCTAGGATGACTTCCCTCCTCCTCTGTATAATCCCTCTTTTCTTTCCTTCTTGCCTTGTTAATTAAGCTGTTCTAAACAGAAGAAGAGTATGTTAACATTATCTGGTCCTACCCCCAGTCAATGTTATTGTTATGGTTTTAGTTCTGAAATATACATGAATTAGACTACCAGAATCTTCCCTTATCCATATTGTGGGAAAATAAGGAAAACCATATGAGTCAGAAAAGGAAAAATAGTGAGTCATTTAAAAGGGAGTACCTCAAGTCTATTAATTTTGGCGACACAGTACATAATAACAAAGGTATGAAAGATTTTCAGCTTTCACCAAAATAACCTATATAAAATCACTAAGAAATCAATCTATAAATAATGTGGCACATTCTTAAAGTTAAAAGGTTTATGTGGGGCTTGGAACTAAGTGGCAAACTGATTTCTCATCGTACACTGGCCTTTTCCCTCGAGCATTTCTTTCTACATTATGCTTCTCCAAAAAGTTAGTCAGGAGTTTACTCAACAAGCTGTGTGTGTGTGTGTGTGTGTGTGTGTGTGTGTGTGTGTTGTTGTTGTTGTTGTTGTGTGGAATGTGCTGGACTGGGAAGCATAGTGGGAAGCTTAGAGTTTGCTTTGAAATTTAGATACACATTCCCTATAACCTAATCCCTTCTATTTTAATTAAGGATGTCTGTGGTTTAAAGGCCCCATTCTTTCCACATTGCTTCTCTATCTAACTTATTGTTCTTAGTGTCTTTGTCATTCACTCAGAAATACTCTGGAGCAGATACTAGGCCCTTGGTAGACTTGGTGGATCCCAGAACAGATTTAGCTTGTTAGAAGTATAATGCATATTTTAATTGCCTGGGCACATATAAATTCAACAGGAGAGAGTGATGGAAACTTATGAAAACTTAGGAGCCCTACAATTTTCCCTTGTATACTAAATAGAGTTTTCAAATGTTTGAATCTCCATTATCATGTCTATTTACTTAAACCGAGTAAATCTAAAACCGAATTCACAATTTTTCCTCTAAACATTTATCCTTCTGAATTTCCATATTGTGTTTTGGTGATACCATGTTTTGCAGCCCTCCAGTTTTCCAGATTTTCTTCATATATATACTCAACAAAAATCTATCCTGTTCTCATATTGTGTGAGTTGAGATACCGAGTGCTCTGGGGTGGGGCAGTGAATGTCAGGGTGTCCTCTGAAGTTTACAATTCAGTGGACTCCTATTTGCATACTGTCTTTCTCCTGCCCATTTCCTCATGACTGTCAGTACACCTTTGTGTTTCATTTCTTCCTTTACATCTCTACTTAGCCATTTGGACAGCTATCCCCCTTCATCATGCTTGGTCCATAGCAATCAACTGCTTACTGGCTTCTCTGAAACTTAAAGCCTCTATAATCCAGTTTCCAATATCTGACCTGTTCCAGAAGTTCTCGACCCTGGTTGTGCATCAAGAACCATTGGTAACTTTATTTGGACAGTTTGTTTTTAACACAGACATCCAGGAACCACCTATAGAGTGGGTGATTCAGTAAAGTTCCCTTTGGGGTTTCTGATGTGCTGCCAGGTTTGAATAACTAACTTAGTCTCTTACTGATCACCTATCTAAGCATTCACCTTGTTTAGGTGAAACAGATCTGCAACCACACTTTTTCAAAAATGTCACACATACCCCTTCCTCATAGTCTTTATTCCACTCAGCAGCTAGTGTTTCTCTTATGAAAGCCCTAAATTCTTGCTCTAAGGCCTAAGGACCAAAGCCGTGTTAATTTTTGACTCTCCCAAGGATTAAGAATTGTTTACTGATTGTGAAGGGTGGCCGAATACGCTACCCTGAAATATGCCTCTTTGGCATATGATTATTTTGAGCTAAAGGCGCTTGAAGAACAGTAAATGTAGGGAGAGGCTTTCTCTGAACTCCTCTTCTCTTCCTAAAGACAGATTCTCCAAAAGGAACTTAGCTGTCATCCATCTCTTCCTGGGAGTTTCATCAACCAAGGAAGATTGACTCATCTTAGCAGAGGAGACTAGAAGTTCACATCTCACCCAGACCACTGTGCCACAACTATCGCACCTCCCATCTACTTTTCTATGTATCCATTTATCTTTCCTAAAAATCATTTACTCTCCCTTAAGTGGCCTGTCCTTCACCCACCTTTCTCTATTAAGACAGTATATAGATTCTTAAATCTCACATCTTTTTTTTTTTTTTTTGAGGTAATCACTTTTTTTTCCCTGTGATGTTCCTGTGGACATATTAAAAATTAACACATTTGTATACTTTTTCTCCTGTTAATCTGCATGTTGTCAATTTATTTGATAAACCCAGTTATTGAACCTAGGAGAGTAGAGGGAAAGTCTTTCCTTCCCTATGAAAGCCTGGTCCAGATTAAATCCTACCCACTCCTTAAAGTCTTCATACTTTTTTAGGGTTTACTTTTAAAGTCTTCTGCAGCCTCTGCCTTATCTGAACAACTGAGCTCATAACTGAATCAGTTCCCTTGTTATTTCATTTTCTATTACTTTTTTTTGGATATTCTCGATTTTTCTCAATTATCTTGAATATTCATTGGGAATAAGAGTTACCTTGTAACTTCTTGTTCCTCAGCACATCACACTGTGCAGAGTGCATTATAGATTCTCCCCATGCTCTGAGCCCAATAGGAAGTTAAATTCCTTTATATTTTGAATCTCTCCTCTTCTTCCATCTAATTTCTCTTACCGATTCATGAAAGTATCTGATTTTAAGGACTCTTGTGACTAGATTGGGTCCACCTAGGTAATCCAGAATGACCTCTATAGTTTTAAAGTCAATTGATTTTAGGAACCTTAATTTCATCTACAATCTTTACTATTCCATTTTGCCATATTACATGTTACAAGTTCACAAGTTCTGGGAATTAAAACTTGGATACCTCTGGATAGCTATTATTTTACCTTCTGTATCCATAATCATAAAGATAATGATCAAAACCTTAAATCCTAAAATAATCAGTCCTAAATCTAAGTCACAGCAGAACGATGTCTGCTACCACTTATTGAGCAGTCACTCTCGATAAGGAATTGTTCTTTACATATACGAACTCAATTCAACCTTATTTGGTTGGTGGTATTTTTATTAAGGGGTGCTAATTTTAAATTCCATTTTATAAAGAGAAAATTCAATTAATGTTGTGGATCCTGAGCAAGTGAATGTTAGAGCCAGGATTCAACCTAGTAGGCTGGCACCATAGTTTGTATGTGTTTAACCCCCACACCACATGCTTCCTCATAAAAGTAATCCAGGAGTTAGGAGTTGTGAGTCTCTCCATAGAATTTCCTTTAAAGTCAAGGTCTTTTGGTAATCCCTATTTAATAGGACTGCACTATTAATAACTAAAATCCATTTTACAATTTGCAAAGCACATTCATGTTATTTTATTTAATTCTCCAAATAACCAAGGAATGTATTATGAATATTCTTATTTTATAGATTAAAAAAAAAAAAACAGGCTTGTACAGGTTAAGTGGCTTCTCAAGGCAACACAGCTAATAGCTATAGTAGGAGCAGGGTAGGATCTACAAGCTGGGCTCTGTGGCTCAGAATTCCAGCATGATGTTAGTGGAACAGGCATGGCTTTGGGGTTATCAGATGTGTGGTCTTCAAGCCTGTGATTTGGAAGGCAATGAACACAGGGGCCAGATCCAGTTCTGCTGTAGAGACCATTATGTGGCATCATTCAGAGTGGTCTGCCGGGGAGGGTAGCAGCCCCTGCCTCCAGCTGTGCTTGTGCCCTTTCCCCCCTCACCATACCACCAGGCTGTTCTCTTCTCAGTCCATCTTCCTTCTGCCAGAATTAATTCTTCTAAAACAATTGTATAGTGACAGAACCTCACTTAGGAGCCTGCAATGATCTCCAGTGACTACTAAAGATAATGAACAATTCTAAAGTGCTGCCCAAGGCCCTTTAAAATCTGGGTCCCATCTTTTGTTTCTGCATAAT
>NW_011889154.1:667959-669409 GCF_000151845.1 Pteropus vampyrus
AGGAGCAGGGTAGGATCTACAAGCTGGGCTCTGTGGCTCAGAATTCCAGCATGATGTTAGTGGAACAGGCATGGCTTTGGGGTTATCAGATGTGTGGTCTTCAAGCCTGTGATTTGGAAGGCAATGAACACAGGGGCCAGATCCAGTTCTGCTGTAGAGACCATTATGTGGCATCATTCAGAGTGGTCTGCCGGGGAGGGTAGCAGCCCCTGCCTCCAGCTGTGCTTGTGCCCTTTCCCCCCTCACCATACCACCAGGCTGTTCTCTTCTCAGTCCATCTTCCTTCTGCCAGAATTAATTCTTCTAAAACAATTGTATAGTGACAGAACCTCACTTAGGAGCCTGCAATGATCTCCAGTGACTACTAAAGATAATGAACAATTCTAAAGTGCTGCCCAAGGCCCTTTAAAATCTGGGTCCCATCTTTTGTTTCTGCATAATCTCTGGTCATTTCTTCTGAAGCTGCAGATGTTCCTATCACTCAAGTACTTCTCTGAGACTGTATCTTGCTTCTCTCACATTGTGTGGCCTTATGGTACTACACATAGAATGCCTCGCCCCTTTCTTCATCCTGAGAAGCCTCACTCATCTTTTAGGGCTGGTTCACATGTAATCTCCGAATAATGCCCTCTCTGAGCTGCTAGACAAGAGACAATTGTTCACTCCTCTGTGAGACTGTAGTTCTTAACTCTTACTGATTTTGCCGTTATCCTCTGTGCCTCTGTCCATTTCATGAGAGATGACTGTGAGAGGCTTGAGGCCAAGAAATGTTACCTGACTCACATGTGTGATTACTAATCCTTTTTACCCCACATTTAATGCCTAATGATGCCAAGTAAATTCTTGATACATGGTTGAAAGAGAAAATAGAACTCTTGAGGATGAGCCAGCTTCTGCACCTTGTTTGCCTTCTAGGGCCAGAGCAGAATTAATTGTGTTTAAAAAGACAGATAATAAGTTATTCCAATTTTCTGTTATAGGAGGTTCAAGAAGCACTTGAACTTCTAGCTTCTCTTCTCCCCATAGAAATGATCCTTATTTCTTCAGTAACAGTCTCCCTTCCACCCTCATGAAAACTACTCTACTCCTACCAGCTAATATAAAGTTAATTTGGTTCCTTGATAGGAATAGAGGTGCACTTTAAGCATGCTACTCCATCTGTGGATCTTTACTTTGTTGAATTTTCGCAGTCCCAGCTATGGGAGTAGTTGTAATAGTACTAATCATTAATATCCTAACTTAACACTCTTAAATTACACATTCATGAAAATATCAGTGCTTGGTCCCCCCGTCCCCTGTTTTTTTTTTTAATTGAGATATAATTGACATATAACATTAGATTAGTTTCAGGTGTATAACATAATGATTTGATATTTATATATAGTGAGAAATGATCACTGCAATCAGTCTAATTAACAATCATCACCACATAGCTACAATTTTTTTTTTT
>NW_011889154.1:669459-685013 GCF_000151845.1 Pteropus vampyrus
TAACATAATGATTTGATATTTATATATAGTGAGAAATGATCACTGCAATCAGTCTAATTAACAATCATCACCACATAGCTACAATTTTTTTTTTTGTGATGAGAACTTTTAAGAGCTACTCTTTAGCAACTATCAAATATACAATGCGGTATATTATTAACTACAGTAGCGATGCTGTACATTACATCCCCACGATCTATTTATTTTATAACTGGAAGTTTCTACCTTTTGACTCCTTCACCTATTTTACCCACTCTGTGGCCTCTGGCAACCACGAAAAAAAAAACACACTGTGTTTTTTTTTTTTTATTTTACATATAAGTAAGATCATACAATATATTTGCTTTTCTCTGACTTTTTTTCACTTAGCATAATGCTCTCAAGGTCCATTCATGTTGTTGCAAATGGCAAGATTCCTTTCTTTTTTATGACTGTATAACATTCGACTGTATGTATATATCACATTTTCTTTATCCTTTCATCCATCAGTGGACACTAAGGTTGTTTCCATGTCATGGCTATTGTAAATAATGCTGCAATGAACACGAGGGTGCAGATATCTTTCCTATTTAGTGTTTTCATTTCCTCCAGATAAATACCTAGAGTGGAACTGCAAGGTTAGGTGGTGCTAACTCTATTTTTAATTTACTAAGGAAATTCCATATTATTTTCCATAATGGCTGTAGCAATTTATATTCCCATCAATAGTGCACGTGTTCCCTTTTCTTCACATCTTCACCAACACTTGTTATTTCTTGTCTTTTTTGATAATAGCCATTCAAACAAGTGTGAGGTGATATCTCACCATGGTGTTCATTTGTATTTCCCTGGATTAGGGACGTTGAGCACCTTTTCATGTACCTGTTGGCCATCTGTATGTCTTCTTTAGAAAAAAAATGTCTTTTCAGATCATCTGCTCATTTTTTAATTGGATTTTTTTTTTTTGCTATTGAATTATATGAGTTCTTTATATATTTTGGGTATCGACGCAGTATCGGATATATTTGCAAATATATTTTCCCATTACAAACATTTACCTTCTTATTTTCTTGATGGTTTCTTTGCTGTGTAGAAGCTTTTTAGTTTGATGTATTTCAACTTATTTATTTTTGCTTTTGGTATCAAATCCAAAAAATCAACTCCAAGAACAATTTCAAGGAGCTAAACACCTGTTTTCTTCTAGGAGTTTTAAGGTTCGAGGTCTTATGTTCAACTCTTTAAACAGTTTTGAGTTGATTTTTGTGTGGTGTAAGATAGTGGTCCAGATTCATTACTTGCTTGTAGCTGTCCAGTTTTCCCAATAAAATTTATTGAAGTAAATGTCTTTCCATTGTTGTATAGTCTTAGCTCCTTTGTTGTAAATGAATTGGCCATATATATTGTGTAGGTTTATTTTTAAGCTTTCTATTCTGTTCTATTGATGTGTATGCCTGTTTTATGCCAATACCATACAGTTTCATTCACTATCACTTTGTAATATAGTTTGAAATCAGGGAGCAATGATACCTCCAGCTTTGTTCTTCTTTCCCAAAGTTGCTTTAGCTACTTAGTGTCTTTTGTGGTTCCATACAAATTTTAGGATCGTTTATTCTATTTCTATAAAAATTGCCATTGAAATTTTGATAAGGATTGCCCTGACTCTGTAATTTGCTTTGGGTAGTATGGACATTTTCACAATATTAATTCTTCCGATCTATGAGCACAGAATATCTTTCTATTTATATGTGTATTCGATTTCTTTTATTAGTGTGCTACATATTTCATTTTGTAGGTCTTTCACCTCTTTGGTTAAATTTGTTCCTAGGTATTTTATTCTATTTGATTAATTATAAATGAGATTATTAATTTCTCATTCTGTGGTTCATTATTAGTATATAGAAATGAAACAGATTTCTACATATTGATTTTTATATACTACAACTTTACTGAAATCATTTATTCTAACTGCTTTTTGGTGGAGTGTTCAGGGTTTTCTATATATCATGTCATCTGCAAATAGTGAGTTTTACTTCTCCCTTTCCAATTTGTATGTCTTTTTCTTTCCTAATTGCTCTGGCTAGGACTTCCAATACTATGTTTAATAAAAGTGGTGAGGGTGGACTTCCTTGTCTTGTTCCTAATCTTAAAGAAAAAACTGTTTGCTTTTCATCGTTGAGTATGATGTTACCTGTGGGCTTGTCATATGTGGCCTTAATTATATTGGGGTATGTTATCTCTATGCCCACTTTGTTGAGAGTTTTTATCAAAGATAGATGTTGAATTGTGGCAAATGATTTTTCTGCCTCTATGGAGACGACTATATGATTTTTATCTTTTATTTGGTTTATGTGATGTATCATGTTGATTGATTTTCAGTTGTTAAACCATTCTTGCACTCCTGGAATAACTCCCACTTGATCATGATATATGATTCTTTTAATGTATAGTTGAATTTGGTTTGCTGATATTTTTTGAAGATTTTCATATCTATGTTCATCAGGGATACTGGCTTCTAATTTTTTTTCTCTTATGCTGTCCTTGCTTGGTTTTGGTATTAAGGTAATTCTGATCTTGTAAAATTAGTTTGGAAGTTTTCCATCCTCTTGTATTTTTTGAAAGAGTTTGAAAAGAATTGGTATTAATTCTTTGGTAGAATTCACCAGAATAGTCATCTGGTTCTGAACTTTTCTTTGTTGGGAGGTTTTTGATTATCAATTCAATCTCCTTACTAGTAATCAGTCTGTTTGATTTTCTATTTCTTCATGTCTAAGTCTTGATAGGTTACACGTTTCGAGGAATTTAACCATTTCTTCTAGGTTGTCTGATTTGTTGGTGTATAATTGTTCAGAGTACTCTCGCAATTTTTCAAATTTCTGTGGTATCAGCTGTAACATCTTCTCTCACTTCTGATTTTATTTGAGTCCTCTTTTTTTTTTCTGGGTGAATCTAGCTAAATATTTGTCAGTTTTGTTTACTTAAAAAAAAACTCCTGTTACTTTTATTGATCTATTGTCTTTTTCATCTCTATGTCATTGATTTTCACTCTGAACATTTTTCCTTTTTTCTACTAACTTTGAGCTCTTTTCTTCTTCTAGTTCCTTGAGGTGTAAAGTTAGGCTATTTATTTAAGATTTCTTGTTTCTTGATCTAGGCATTTATCACCATGGACTTCCTTCTTAGAAGTGTTTTTGCTGCATCCCGTAAGTTTTGGTATGTTGTATTTCCATGTCCATAGTCCATAGGCATATTTTAATGTCTTTTGATTTCTCCTTTGACCAGTTTTCACTAGCATGTTGTTTAGTCTTCAGACATTTGTGAATTTTCCAGTTTTCTTTCTGTAATTGATTTCTAGTTTCATATCATCATAGTTGGAGAAGATGATATAATTTTAATCTTCTTAAATTTATTAAGAATTTTTTTTTGGTCTAACATGCAATATATCCTGAGGAATGTTCTATGTATTCTGTTGCTTTTCAATAGAATGATCCATATGTATCTGTTAAAGTCATCAAATTGAATTTGTTATTCAATTTGAGGCCGATGTTTCCTTATTGATTTCCTTTATGAATGATCTATACATTGATGAAAGTGGGGTATTAAAGTCCCCTACTATTATTGTATACTATCGATTTTTTTTATTAGATATGTTAATATTTATCAGGTAAATTACTTATCTCTATTTCATTAAGAGTTCCTCTCCCTAGAGGTTTTATCTTGTTCTTTCATTTGAAACATATTCTTTTGTTTCTTCATTTTGCTTGACTCTCTGTATTGATTTTAATGCCTTGAACAGCCGACTCTTCCAGTCTTGAAGGAGTGGCCTTGTGTGTGAATAAATCGTACTGTTCAACCCTGCCCTTGCTTTTGGTTGTCTCTTAAACATTTGTCATTATACAAACAGCTTAATTTTCGTGGTTCCCAGTAGTTGAGGATATGCCAAGACCTGTTAGTGTTCTAAAGTGAAGCATCTCAGTCAGCTCTTACGTTCAGGCTAATTGGAAGCCAGCCTTGTAGTGTTTAATGTATGAAAATATATCTCTTTCAGGAGAAGACTGGCAGAGGGGTGTTTCTGTCTGCTTTCCCTACACCAATTCCTGCAGTGATAGCCAGTTAAGAAACTGTTACTTTCTTTGTTACCATCCCATTGAATCCATAAACACAAGCCCCACTGGACTCCCATGCCAGGCTATCAAGGAATGTATCCCTTTGTGTCTAGGTGGCAGACAAGAGCTGGGGCACTGGCTTTTTTTCTTGGAGACACCAGTGAATTGGGATATGGTGGAGAAAGAGCATGAAGATGGCACCTGCTTGCTTCCCAGATTCTGGAAAGAATTGTAGTCAGCCCCTAGATGTGTGTTGAATTAAAAGGCTTCCCCTCAGGCCACAGCTATGAAGATATGCTAATAAGACTCACATATATACTGGGAGGGGTGTTAAATCTGCTGTATGTGTGCTGTGCCCTGGGAAGGATAGCCAGTTAAGATTTTTTTCTACATTTGTAAAATTCCTATGGGAACCACAAGTCCCACTGGCCACCAGAGTCAGGTGATCTAGACATGTCCCCTAGGCAGTGGCTGCAAAACCAAGGTCAAATGTACAAGCTCCTTTCTGAGAGATACTAACAAGCTGGAGAGAGGCAGAGGGCAAAGGTGGTGACCCTCAGCCTCTGTCTTTGAACAATATTTTAGTAGGTCCCTAGAAGTGTGCTGATTAGATGCCCACCTCTCTAACTGAAGCTTTAAGATAAGTAAATAAGTCTCTTTTACCAAAAGAATGGGCACTGTTCAGTTGGCTGCCTCTGCACTGGGCCCTGGAGTGATAAGTCTTTGCAAGCCTTTAAAGAACTTTTTTTTTTAGTTCACTATAGACTTGTGGGTCTTATGGATGCGAGCTCTGATGGCTTTCAAAACTAGATGTTCTAGGGCTCATTTCTCAGGTGCAGGTTTTAAAAGCTAGGGTGCCAGATATGGAGTTCAAACACTTCACTCTTCAGAGAGAAGTCCTGAGTTGTGAGTTCTTCCTGATTGTGAGTCACCACACAGGAAGGAGCGTTTATGGTGAGAGTGTGCCTCAGCCTCTTCTACCTGCTTCCCTGTGTTTTTCTCCTCATTTACTCAATTTGTAGGAGTCTCTCTGGTAGTTCCCCCCCGCCCCCAGAGGAAGTTGTTCCATATATAGCTGTAGATTCAGTGTGTCCGTGGGAGGAAGTGAGTTCAGGATCCTATGTTACCATCTTGAACCGGAACCTCCCCTTTATTCCCCTTCTGTGAAATGCAGGCAGTGGCATATTTAACTAAATAGAAACATACAGTAATTGTATAGAAATAGGGCTATGTTGAGGAATAAATGGGAAAACACATGTTAAAATATTCAGCATAGCACCTGGCTCTTGCTAAGCACTTAATATGAAAACAATTGTAGTTACAAATATTATTTTCATCATAGTAAAACAGATATTCTGTGTTTATGTATTGATTTACTACTCCACCAGTATGTGGTGATTTGTCTTCAGTATTTATACATGCATATTGCATAAACCACATGGATCCTAGTCAACATATACTAAGGCTGATTTATTTGAAGTTATTTTCTATCTTTATTCTTAGGTTGTCTTAAGTTTGTTTCTCATTATTTCTATTATAATTTTCCCTTTATTGCTGTTTCTTTTTCTTTCAATGGCAAGCTATGAATTCAAATTTGGACAATTTCACCATTCACTTGCTTAATTATCACATAAACCATTTTTAAAAATTAAGTCAGTCACTAACAAATCCTACTGGGTATTTCCTCTATCTGGGCACACTACCCATTAGGATTTTTCAGTAGAACTTTGTGACATAACAACAAAGTTACTATGTCTAGCTACTCTGCAAAATGAAGGTATCGACTCATCATCTCTTTACAAAATTAAATATAGTTAAATAAACAACAATACCTGTCTTTACAAGGTGTCTGCATGTTCTCTTAGAATCTCTTTAAATCCAAGCAGTCAAGGATTTACTAAAGATTCTATGCAGAAAGCTACAGAGGCTTCATCATGCTATAATTTTTTAAAAATCAAAGACAGGTACAGATATTGGCTATAAACAGCTTCTGAAGATATATCTGTCCAAAAATAAAAATCATTTTTCATGCCTGGCACTTTCTAATTTTCTGAATTGTTCTGTGAAACTGTTTTATTCTTATGCTGTGGAAAGTCAGGCAAAACAAAACCAATGATGGAGAAAAATAATTATCACAGTTTCTAAACAATTACCACATTTTTTTTTGCTTAGGTAGCACGTGCTAAATATGTTGCTTTTTGGGAGTTCTCTTCTATTTAACTTTTCTGACTTTTGAACCAATGAACAAAATGAGAACCTGGATTATTCAAAGGTAGAAGTAGAAAAACAAATTCTGATAAAGCCTTGCTACAAGAAATAGGAGGGGAGAGATTACCACCAATTTTCTTTCAGCTTTATTTATGCTCTAAAATCCTCTTTACTTCTGACCCTTTCCATAAATGAGAGGATGCAGTTGACCAGGTTGCTGCTATACTGTCTGGCATTAGTAATATTTTATCAATAGCATTAATCAAGCGTTCATTGAGATCCTTTATTTCTTCCGTGTTACAGCTGATGCTAGTGCAACAATATACCAACAGCAAACATTTGCCTAGTTACTACATATTCATTCATTCAATCACTCACTCATTCACTCATTCAAAAAATAAATAATAAAATAGTTGAAATGTGCCTGGTGCTCTCCTTGATGTTGAGGATAAAGAGGAGCAATAAGAGTATTCAATGGTCTAGTAGAGGTCAAAAATAATAATGTGCCCATGGTAGGATAAGGTTCTCTCTTCCCCCTTTTAAAAACATTTCCTACCTTTCCTCATCCTATTGGAAATGGAAAAATTTTAGCATAACATATAGAAATTATGCTATGAGTATGATTAATATTCTGATGATAGAGATCAACTTGTGCTTATTCCCATATAAAGAATGGCAGCGTTTATTGGTGGGAATGTAAACTGATTTAGCCATTATGGAAAATAGCATGGAGGTTCTTCAAAAAATTAAAAATAGAACTACCATCTGATCCAGTAATTCCACTTCTAATGGAAATCAATTATATTACTACCTTGAAGAGATGTCTGCATTACCATGTACATAGAAACATTCTTTTCAGAATAGCCAAGACATAAAAACAACTTAAGTGTCTACTGACAGATAAATGGATAAAGAGATTGTGATATATACACACACACACACTAAAATATTATTCAGCCATAAAAAAGGATAAACTTCTGCCTTTTGTGACAACACAGATGGACCTTGAGGGCATCATACCTAAGTGAAATAAGACAGACAGAGAAAGAGAAATACGATATGGTCTCAATTATATATGGACTCTAAAAAAGCCAAACTCTGAAACAGATAGTAAATGGTGGTTGTGAGAGGCTGGAAAGGAGGTAAATGAGGAGATGTTGGTCAAAGGGTATAAATGTCTAGTTATAAGATGAATAAGTTCTGGGCATAATGTAACTGGGCATGGTGACTACAGTTAACAATACTCTATTATATACTTGAAAGTTACCAAAATAGTAAATCTTAACTGTTCTTACTACAGACAAAACTCTGTGAGGTGATGGATGTGACAACTCATCTTAATCATTTTGCAATATATACACATATCAAATCATCATTTTGAACACTTTAAACTCAAACAATGTTATAGGTTTATTATATCTCAATACAGCTGGGGAAAAAAGAATGACAGTGTCCACCATCATTTTGCCAGGAATAGGAACTCTTTACCAGATCACAAGGAGCAGCAGCAGGATGGGCTGGGTTATGGTGGGAGGACAGGGCAGTAGAAAAGAAGAGATTCATTCAAAGGGAGAAAAGGCTTTTTGGATTGCCATATCTGATTGAATCAGTAAAGACCAAAGGTGTAGAGAAGGCAAGAATTTGAATGTGTTTGTAGTCAACAAGAAGTATAACTTGTTCCCAGTAACAAACTTTACCTGCAGGGCCTCCAGACATTACAGGACACAGTGCACTGTTACATACCATTTCTCTAATTTTTCATTGAAATGAAAATCTGTAATCTCCCGAGTATATATACTACAGTAACCTACGTGGCAATCATAGTAAATTTAGATTAAGAATCATTAAGGCACTTATATCAGTTACCAGAAGTTAAGCCACACTAGATAGTATTAGGTTTGTTTGTTTATAATAGAAAACCCTAATTAATGGCGGCCATAGAGATGTAACCCTTTAACAAGAAAAGCAGTCTGGAGCTGGGTAGTTCAGTGCTGGTATTTAGTTCTTTGGTAGAGTCAGGGACTCAAATGTTTACTACCTTTATACTCTTCCTTTCTAGAGCTATCTTCCAAATTTTAGGTCCTCTTAGGTTCCAAGACAGCTGCTGGAATGCAAGCTGTTAGGCACAAGGCCAGTGGAGGAGGAAAGAAAGAAGTTAAAGGGTTAAATCTCTCAGTTGAGTTGGTTCTTTTTGAAGAGCTTTGTAAAAATCCCCTACTACCTTTTCATTAATATCTCTTTAGGTAGAACTTATTTAATTGATCATGTTTGATTGCCCTGTAGGCTGGGAAATGTAGTCTTTTAGCTGCCAACATTGCTAGTCTAAATAAAACTGGGGTTTGATGTCAAGAGAAAGGGAAGAATATATGGGATAAACAACTGCAAGTATAGATTCCACAACTTATGAAAAACTATATATGCCTTCAGAATTTAAGTTATATATTATCCATTTCATTATATGAATATGAGGGTTATGTTCTCTCTAACATGCTGTGTTTGTACAGTCTAGAAAACTCTGGCTCTTAGAAAGGTAGGGGGGATTTTCTTCTTTTTTTTTTTCCCTTCTTCTCCCTATGTAAGTGTTTTTACATGTTCCTTCTCCTAAGCAGAGTTTTCTTATAAGAAAATTGATAATTCTGAAGCAACTAAAAAACAAATGATACAATTGTGCGGATTGTATATATTTATTGCTTCAACCTTAATTGTAATAATTTTCAATGCCGTCACTCATTCCACGTATTGCCATTTAATATCCTTAATTCTTTTCATGAGAATGGAGGTGGGGATGGTGCTATTTCAAGATCTATACCCTGTCCCTTTAGTCTCATTTACTAATTATATCATTCATTAAACATATACCGAGTGCCTATTTTATCATAGACCCTCTTCTAGTAATAAGCAATAGAAAGATGGGACCCTGAACTCACCACAGACACATCAAATATACAACTACAAAAAGAGCAATTCCTCCTAAAGAACAACTGAAAGCTGACTGAACAGCTTCTACACTACAAACAACAGAGAGACATCATTGAGAAGGTTAGGAGAGATGGGAAGTTCATAGAGATACAAGCCTACCTCAAGAAACAAGAAAAATATGAAATAAATAATCCAACTTTACACCAAAAGCAACTAGAAAAAAAACTACAAAACTCAAAGTGAGTAGAAGGAAGGAAATAATAAAGGTCAAAGTGGAAATAAATGAAATACAGACTTACACACACACACACACACACACACACACACACACACACACACACACACACAAAAGATCAATGGCACTCAGAGCTGGTTCTTGAAAAGACCTATGGCACTCAGAGATGGTTCTTGAAAAGATAAACAAAATTGATAAGCCAGACTCATTAAGAACAAAGAAAGAGGGCTCAAATAAATAAAACCAGAAATGAAAGAAGACAAGTTACAAATAATACCACAGAAATACAAAAGATCATAAAAGAATATGAAAAACAGTTATATGCCAACTAATTGGACAACCTAGAAGAATGGATTAATTTCTAGAAATATATAACCTTCCAAGACTAAACCAAGAAGAAAGAGAAAATCTAAACAGACCTATTACTAGTAATAAAATTGAATCAATAATCAAAAAACTCCCAACAAACAAAAACCTACAGCCAGACAACTTCACAGGTGAATTTTATCAAACATTTAAAGATGAATTAATACCTATTCTTCTCAAACTATTCCAAAAACTTCAAGAGAAAGGAAAGCTTTTAAACTCATTCTATGAGGCCAGAATACCTTAAACATAATAAAAGCTCTATATAACAAACCCATAGTTAACATTATATTCAACGGTGAGAAGTTGAAAGCTTTATTCTCTAAGATCAGGAACAAGACGAGAAAGCTCCATTTCATCATATTTATTCGACATAGTATTAGATGCCCCAGAAAGAAAATCAGACAAAAAAAAAAAAAAAGAAATAAAAGTCATCCATATAGGAAAGCAATAAGTAAAACTGTCACTGTTTGAAGATGAAAAGATACTATATATATTAAATTCTAAAGACTTCACCAAAAATCTGTTAGAACTAATAAATGAATTCAATAAACTTGCAAGATACAAAATGGTTGACTCTACCTACCAAAATTTATTTTCTTGTCTCTCTCTTCCTTCTATACACTGGCATAGCCTCAATTCAGGCATTGTTCTTTTTTACCTGAGTGGTTATATAAATCTCCTAACTGCTCCTAGCTTTCACCCTCCACCTAATCTTCCTTGCCCTTTTAGATATCTCCACCCAGCCAAAGGAGTGGGTTTTTAGAAGTGCAAATCTGCTGTTTATATTTCTTTTTATACAAACCGAACACTTAAGTAGGTCCCCATACCCCTAGTGCAACATAGAAGGTTCTAGTTACCTCTGTCCACCTTCCCAGCCTCCCTGCTACCTTGGCCAGAGACAAACAAGACCCTGGCAACTGTGAAATCCCATCCATGGTCTCAAGGAATAGAGGGCTGGGCTTTGGAGTGACCCACATCACTTTTCAGGTTCCAGCAGCCTGAAATCACCCATTTGGCTACACCACATTGCAAGGATGGCTGGAAATTGTGTCTAGCTATGGCACAGGAAGAAGAGAAAGCCGATTTTGTTCAGCAGCAAGCAGTCTGCCATGGGTCTGCTGAACTGGTCTTCTGCATATTTTAGTTTTGTTCTTGTATCTCTTAAACTACTCTTCTATATTTTATAGCATTGCCCTTTTACTTTTTATGCTATAAATTTTCTTTATTTTGTGAACAAATTGCTCCTATTTCATATTTGTGTTTTATGTTTGCAACAGCTTCTCAATGTTCTGTGAAAATACTAACTTGGTAATCTAAATTCTAATTTCTGAAAGTGTCTATGTGTAGTGAGAATTCTGTAGACATGTTTTATTCTTTTGCTTGTATTCTGGACGATATTCAACTTATTTTTAAGGACAATACCAGCCTTCCTGTCCTTCACAGCAAATAAGAAAAGAATAGCAATAAATTACTGTGTAATCATTAGAATAAGCCTTACTCGTGTCCTCATTTTCTGGTACATTTTTGATTGGCTTTGTAGAGGTTCTGCCTCACCCTCTCCATGCATAGGTGGATGTCAGTGCCAGCCTGAGTGGGGCTTAGCTCTCAAAGGACTGCTTTGGCCAACAGTAGTTCCGACAGTAGCTTTGATTGTTAGTGGCCCTGGCCTTAATCAGAGGCTCAGAACACTGGCCCCAGACCCTTGCAGGAGAAGTAAGCCTTTGAACTGTTTGCTGCTCACTTTTTATTGAAAGCTCTTGACAGAAATATTAAAAAAGTGTTTAAAGGATTCATGGTCAATGCATTCCTTACTGTGACCCTTTCATGGATTAGAAGCTCTGAAGTCTCTCCCTAGAAAAAACATACATTTAGATATATACACATCAAATAGTGTGTATAATTTCAGAGGACTGAATACTCTCTGAAGCACATGTTGACCCTAGAGAGTCCAGTCCATGGGGATGATTTTTGACAGTTCTAATCAACTAATAATGATAGCTGAGAGCAATGTTTTGAAATGAATCTTAGCAAAATTTGGCCTTAGCAGAAGAGTTCTCTGACCTAGTTGCATACAATATGTTCAAGTAATGAAAAGTGCTGGGTCAGGTAATGGGCTATGGTTTTAGTATCCTTATTCTGGTAATTAAGGTAGACTGTCAGCAAGCCGTGTATGTTGGCCACATACTTTCTCATTTCTCCATCAAACTGCTTCCATCGAGTTGGATTGTGCTAGCTATAATAAGGAAAAATTTTAAGACCTGCCTTTACTTTTGCTGTCAAAATGTCATAAAAAATACTGGCTGCCCCATATCAGATAAGATGTCTTTGTCAAACTAAGATACCAGGAAGATCTTTGCTTCACTAGAGAATGCTATGCTTTCAGGACAAAACATAAATGATATAATATACAGTTATCCTTTCTGCATTGGCTTTTAGGACTAGCAGCCTAATGTCAGTAATTGGACAGGGCCCTAGATTCAGCCTATAATGATACCAATTTTTATTTATATATCTACCAATCTATCAATCTATGACTCTATTGATCTAACTATCCTCATAGGCCACTCCAAATCCTTTGTGGAACAAAGCAGAATATATGAAAACAAACAAATAATATATGTCAGTATTTTAAATCTTCCATTTGAAAAAAACGAGAACAATGACAAAACACCTCTCCTCTTTTGGCTTCATATAATTCAATAATTTTACACCTTTAAGACTGAAGGGTAATAAACACATAACTATTCACAGAATTTTGTACCTAAGTAACTAGTATACAGTTGGGGGCTTCCCCTCTCACCTTCCCTATGACAGAACAACTTTATTTCTTATAGACAGATATTTAGTCTTTAATTTTACAGATGCTTAAATATAGGGAGAAACAATATAAAAATTCCTAAAAATGTAAAACCAATATAAATTTATAATGGTTTTCAGCGTTTTTTCACTTTTGATAGGAACAAATCATTAGTTGAAATAACTTTTCCAAGTCAAGTTTTCTCCAGTCCACAGAGATGGCTGTTAATGATCGGGCTCATCTGTTGTCTTCGATCTTTGCCCCAGGGCCTCAACTGATACTTTTGTGTAGAGTTGCTCCCAATTCAAAGATAGTTGAGAGAGAAGTGGCTGGAGGAGCAGAATACACAGAAAATCTGTATGTGTTCTCTGGGGGAATCTTCTGTGGAATAATCTAAGATGAGTACATGTGTGAAGAAACAGCTAGAGTTTAGACTTAAAGATGACCTGTGGGAAGACGTGTGGCCGTCGTCATGAGGGAAGTCTCAAATGTTCTGTTAACCTTTGCAATACTTTTCCTCTGAATTTGTTATGGCCAAATGGCTCTATTGCTCAAATTCATTTTAAAGTACATTGGTTACAAAATGTAAAAAAAAAAGTTTACTATATTAGAGAAATTGTTTCTCCATCTCTGGTTATAATGATAAGTTTGGTAAACCACAATGTGATGTTTCTACCTGTGGAATCAGCATAGTAGGGAGAAGACCTGGGTTCTGTCCTGGCTCTCTCTATCGATTATTATCTGTGTGATCTCCTGAAAGTTTTTCAGCCAATCTCAAAGTCTCAATTTTCTTATACATAAGATAGGGACAAAATAGTATCCAACTCTCAGATTCACTGTAAAAATGAACTGCCATTATCTTATGTAAAGTGCATGAAATATACTAAATGCTCAATGCCCTCTCTTCATCTTCCAAGCCACTTATCACTCCAGAAGTATTTATAGATGATGAAGTAAAGAGTGAGAATTCTGTCTTATTCACATACAAAGTAACACCTTGGTAGTGAAAATAAAAGTGACCTTATAATCTAGCATGGGTAAACCATGTGGTTGGATCATAGAACAAAATAATTTTAAAAAGGCTTGTGTGTGCAGAAAATCTGGAAGTATGTTACATGTAATTACTACATCCTTTTCTAGCTCCACTTTCTCTCTCCCATAGGTAGTAGGGTAAAGAGAGTGGACAACGGTAGGAACTTAGGGCAGGAATTATGCCTGCTTTGTTCACTGAAGGATCCCAAACATGTTGGCCAGGATACTCATATGGATTAGGTACTTAATAAATGTTTGATAAATTGAATTGAATATTAAGTAAGAAAACAGGACCATTCTGGGACTTAATACTCTGTTTTCACTGGAGGTCAAGGATGGAAATAATTATTTCTAGTAAATATTAGAAAAAAGTCCTTAATTTTCCACTACAGAAAAGGCACTTGATCTTATTTTCTTCAAGTACATGCAAAAGACATCAGTAAACTGCTCTGGAACCCCAGTACAATCATAAGTTACCAATCAAGTAGAGTGACAGTCCTGACCCAGCCTGAACTTTTCAAAAGTTCCCATTAGGCCGCTTCACTTTAATGAAAGACATATATTAGGACCTGTTTTTGCTAACCGAAACAAATCTGAAGATTTTCACTTTTATGGAAGAAGGTGATAAACAAATATAGCATTCAGCATTGGTTTTGCAGTGAGCCATTCCAGAGGCAGCATGCACCTCAGGCAGTGAGAGAGGCCCTGCCAGGCCCCTTCCCAGAACCACACTCAGCATCTCAGCATTAAGCCTCACAGCTTTGAACTGTGCCTGTGAGCATTTCTGCTTTATCTTGAAGATAATGTTGAAGAGGTTTCGGCATCTCGTGGCCAAGAACTGACAGATGAAGAACAAATGCAATTGTAAGAGGAGAGGATAAAAATCAAAACCAAACACAACAGCAAATGGCCTAAAAGTGAAGTCATTCGGGAACTGATCATGAAGTACTTGTGTGAGATTTTTTCTATGATTAACAGTGCTGCAATGATTATAGAAAAGTATGACTTTAATTTTGAAAAGGCACTTAGGTTTAAGGCAGGTTGGCAGGATGCTTTGAGTGCCTACAAAGAATTGTATAACAGAAAAATGCATGAGGCTAAGCGGTTAAGCATTTGTCATATTTCAAGCCTTCCACACCAGTCACAGCAGATGACAAACCTCATCTTTTGACATCAAGGCAGGCAGACATAGAAGGTATAGACATTATGGACCCACCTGCCCTAATGGATTTGGAAGACAGTGAGATGTCAATAGATAACCCTTTTCCTCTTTTTCTATACCCAGTCTCCTGTACCTCCACCACCCCAACCTCTGATGACAGCCTAGCACGGCATCATCACCACTTCTCAGCCTTTCAGTGTGCTTGTTGTTATCCCAGTCCTGGTAAGTGAAACTATATTGTACATATATTATTTTTCGTTACTATTTGTTAGTATTATCTTAGGTTTTACTATTTGTTAGTATTATCTTAGGTTTTACTATTTGTTAGTGTTATCTTAGGTTTTATATGTTATTGGTGTTATTTGTTATTGTTATCTTAGGTTTTATATGTTATTGGTGTTATTTGGTAGGTTTTTTTTTGTGTCTTGGAACACTAAAAAACTTTTCCATTTAAATTAATGGTATTTGTTTTTTGTCTTTATGTCATTTTTGCTTACAAAAGATTTCATAGGAACATTCTACTTTAGATAGCGAGGGAAACCTGGATAAGGTGCAAAGGCTGAGGCATGAGACATAGAAATTCACCTGCATTATAACCAGAGATGCTCAGGTGGAATGGTTTGCTAGTTCTCAATGTTTACTGTCTTGTGTGGTGCAACAATCTACAATGAAATCTATTTAATGTATAATGTACTATGCGAGGAAGCTGGGTCAACAGAGGAAGGAGTCAACTGAAAACATTCTGATGGA
>NW_011889154.1:685063-696541 GCF_000151845.1 Pteropus vampyrus
AACCCTTTTCCTCTTTTTCTATACCCAGTCTCCTGTACCTCCACCACCCCAACCTCTGATGACAGCCTAGCACGGCATCATCACCACTTCTCAGCCTTTCAGTGTGCTTGTTGTTATCCCAGTCCTGGTAAGTGAAACTATATTGTACATATATTATTTTTCGTTACTATTAGTTAGTATTATCTTAGGTTTTACTATTTGTTAGTGTTATCTTATGTTTTATATGTTATTGGTGTTATTTGTTATTGTTATCTTAGGTTTTATATGTTATTGGTGTTATTTGGTAGGGTTTTTTTTTGTGTCTTGGAACACTAAAAAACTTTTCCATTTAAATTAATGGTATTTGTTTTTTGTCTTTATGTCATTTTTGCTTACAAATGATTTCATAGGAACATTCTACTTTAGATAGCGAGGGAAACCTGGATAAGGTGCAAAGGCAGAGGCATGAGACATAGAAATTCACCTGCATTATAACCAGAGATGCTCAGGTGGAATGGTTTGCTAGTTCTCAATGTTTACTGTCTTGTGTGGTGCAACAATCTACAATGAAATCTATTTAATGTATAATGTACTATGCGAGGAAGCTGGGTCAACAGAGGAAGGAGTCAACTGAAAACATTCTGATGGACCAGTTAATGATTCAGTTTGCTTTTCAAAAGAAACTAATACTAGCCTCAAATTCTCTTTAAGAATAACCTGAACACTGAGAATCACTCACATGCTACAAGTTTGTTTGGAAAGTTTTGAGGGAAAACATCACAGCTTGTTTTTTTGATGACCAGTATCTTATAAGCAGTAGATATTTGGTAAATATAGTGCTGCTCTGGATGCTAACATAGATGCTGGAAAGAATAGAGGAAATTGTGAAGAATGGCTCTGACAGGTGATACCTATTGCTTATTGTAGCTTAGGTTGGGTTCCCTGGAGACAGACTCTCGGATGAAGATATGAACAAGAGGTTCAGTGGCAGAGCACACTTTTGCCTTAGCGAGGGAAGGATTGGGAGGAGAAAAATGCTGAACTTTGAAGTTGGGATGGCCCCTTAGAATTGTCCCAAATTGAGACAAAGGCTGAGCCTTTGTATTCTTCTCACTGACCAGTCATTAGATGTAGGTTGCCCTGGGGAAGAAGCATAACCTTGAGTGAGGCAACTCCCTTCAACCAAAGGCAATTCCCCAGAAGAGATGTTGCTGAGAGCCATCAGCAGCCAACGGTCCCAGCAGAGGGTAGAATAAATACCTTGGTCCTAATACTTTGGCCAATTATAGCAGCCACTAAAACTAGCAGGTTTAAATAACACTATATTGAGAGAGAAATTGTCATAAATTTGCATATAAAGGACATTTGATAAGTATTTGCTGAATGAATGAATATGTGATTATTTTGAGTGAAGAATAATAAGCAATGAATTTAAAATTCATCAGAAGAAATTTAAGTAAGGCTACAGGAAAACAAAAAAAAAATATAATAAACCACTCAGAAATGAGAAGAACTTCCAGGGCAGGTATCTGTATTGTGACTTTGTCATTTGATTTAATCACCAAAATTATTCAGATTCAAAACGTATCAAGCCTTGGGGGAAAAGTAGAGGGAAAAGTTCCAAAAGGAGCTCTGATATGGGGAATCAACATTCAACAAGTGAAGGTAGTGCCTGACTCACTGTGAAATAGAGATTATTTCACTATGTAAGAGTTTGATAGCAAATTTCACATCTTTAAAAAAGAAATAATTAGACTTGTGTGAAGCAGCAGAGGGACTCGAAAAGCATCATTGAATGAATCTTTCCAAAATTAACACATCTTCCTGCTTGGAGCCCTTCAACTAAGGTCATCATCAGCTAAATTTCTTTGTGAAGGTCATTTCTAAGTACAGCCTATTGTGCTAAGTCTAATGATCCAGCACCTCTTCCTCTAAATGTTTGGACCCACTCACCTGGCAGCCAGCAGTTTAATTATAAGACACTTTCTCAACATTATGCATTCCTGCATTAGATGATGCCCCTTACTTTACTGAACATCCACATTTTAAAAAGTTATATAAATTAGGTACTTGCAATGAATCTGTTTTATTCAGAGACTTATATGATAATTTCAAAGATGCTTCACCTTTTTTCAGTAATCTTCAAACTAAAATAGACTCGAACACTTAGGCCATACTTAAGCATTTTATCTCTCAGATTTATCTAATTAAAGTCTTATAATAGTTTATTCAATATTTTATACTATCATGATACTATAACAAAATGCATAAATTCAATATACTATCTATAAATTTTAACTATAACTCACCAGTCTTTTCCTATTAGGATTAAATTTTTTGTGCAGACCCCAAATGCTTCTGTCATCTCTACTTACTTTAAAAGAATCTTGATATGTCAAGTAAACTGACTAAAATATTTTTTAAAACTTTAAAATGCTAAATATACTTAGGAAAATGGATTGTTGTTCAAAGAGCAATTTTTTTTATAAATGAAAAATGTTTTTTATTTTTATTATGTAAATGTGTATTTTCCAGACATTTCTGTTTAACTACTCAGTTCAATGTATTTGGGGAAGAATATTCTGTCTATATAGTACAAACATAACTTTTTAGCCACTTCATGAATTAATTTGATTTAGTTTAAAGGATGGTCAGGTCTGGAAAGTCAAGGTCCAAGATGATAATGTAGTAAGACTGAACCACCCTCTTTCCACAGACACACCAAATATATACCTACACATTCAGCAATTCCTCTTGAAGGAACAAATATATATAAAAAAAATGTAGACTGTTAATCTAACCATATATGCAGGACACTTCTTGGATTCTTTACATGACTACTAAGGAATTCTTCAAACTGACACTTCAATTGCCAAGTAAATCTATCAGAAATATTTTTAGAAAATGGTTAATTTGATTTGAAACAATCTCTTGCTATGATGCAAGGACTCTAAGTCTCTAAAAAAGCCAAATATAGATAGCAGCAAGATGAGTAAATCTGAATCTGCTTCCTCATTGTGGGAAGTGAGTCTGTGTCAAAACAGTGCCTGCTTTTCCCAGACTTCTGGCATCGACAGTGTTAAGTCAAAACACACTGTTAGGTTCCTGTGGCAACAATCACTCTTCTGTTTACAGAAAGTGAAGATGGTTCTTAAGTTGATTCCTCTTGACCTCTGCCATCTCTGCACACACACACACACACACACACACTGCACACACTAGTTAGGTTAAGTTGAATTTAGTTTAAGAAGTGCTAGAAAAAGGCTTCTAAACTGTTGAAAACTGTTCTAGAGGTTAGTTGATGGCTTTTTGAGTAAAAGAGTCACACGATGTCTCTAGCTCTTTCAGTTTGGGGTATCCAGATTCTCATGTGCCATTTTGAGCAGGAAGTAAAAGGATTAAAAAGTGTTGCATCAAAAAATGATGAGGCCAAATCTGTCTTTTGCAGTTTAGAACAGTTTTTGTACTTTGAGGGTAAAATACTTAAACCTCAGAATACACTGGGAAATAAATACTTAGAGGTTGATCGTTACCAGAGAGTTATTTAGCAAAAGAGAATATTTGAGAGAATAAAAATTTTCTCAGTTGATAATACCTTCTATAAGATGGAGCTCTGAATATAAACAATCATTTCTGGTTCTCTGGATCAGAAAAAGCACCACAAGTTCAGACTATACTCTATTGGTTAGACAGTTTTCTATTTAGTTGTGCTTAATTCCCTACTTTTGATTCTTTGGTCACACAGTGACTTTGTAGGCTACCATGCAGGTGATTCAGTGAAACTACCTATCGGAAAGGGGATGCAAAAATCTGTTCCTCAGTCTTAGTGCTATAATATCTCACCATATAAAGGTATCAATTGTCATTCGATCTTGTGAGTCAGACTGAGAGACTTGTTACTTCCCAAGTTTTAGACACTGTCATCATTATTACGATATAAATTGTAGGAGACGTGCTTTAGCCCCATGAGAGCTGCTCTAGCCCGCTTAAGCTAGCTGCCCCAGCAGTGCAGATGTAGCTTACTGGATCCACCCTGATTGTATTGTAGTCATAGTGCTGCTCTTGGGTTTAGTGTCAAACGAATAATATTATCAGTGGCTAGATAACGGAAATCAGCATGCTTTATTTTTTTTTAAGTATGGATATTTGGAATTTCTGACTATGTACTGAATGTATGATTTCTCTGAGTCTGTTTCCCCACTTAAAAATAGGAATAACAATATACTGTATTAAGGTGAAATGAAATGGCATATTTAACTATGCAGTCCAGAATCTAGAGCATAAGTAAGTATTCAAAAATGTTAGTTCCTTCACACTTCCTCCCTTCTCCATTCCTTTGGAGATAAGTTCTACAGTTCTTGTTAATATAGATGCACTTGCTATATAAAATTTTAATTTGAGATCAACTTAGAATATCATTGTTGCAAAATTAAAGACATAGCAAAATATAAAACATAAGATAAAACACTCTTAAGTTTATGGTAATTCAAGTAATTTACTTTACACCTCAGCATCGTCAGGCAGAAATTGAATAATAAATGAACTTGAATCTGATTACTTCACTTAGAGCTGAACTTTAGAAGCATTCTTTGTGATGTGTTCATAATAATTTTGCTTAAGTAGCACATGATGGTGATGCTGTCTCTAAATGACCCTTGATAAGTCAATCAATTTCAGTTTCATCTATTTCAATAAAAAAAACAAAAATCCCTTTCAATATGGAGTAGAGTAAAGTATGCTTCTTTTTTAAGAACAGCGATAAAATGGAATCAAATAGAAAATTTAAAGAATAAACCCAAGGCTGCTGAGAAGATGCTAAAGTTCAGATGCTAAAATTTCCCCGATGAAGTACTTTAGTACAAAGATTATCTCAGGTATATGGATTTTTAATCACCTAAGATCACCCCAAGCAAGTAAATATACAGTAACCATTTCTCTGTGTTAACATAGATATCATTTACTTCTTATTTGTGGCTCTATGCAAAGTGTAGGTTTAAGGAAATATAAAAGCATAAGACAGATCATAACATTAGCATGTTGAGAGCAGCATTACCTTACTCTGTTCTATGGGATGCCAGCCTCCTAACTTGCTTATGTATTTCAATTGGTAGTAGATAAATTACTATCAGACCTTGCACAGTTTTTAAAAATGCACAGAGCACACCAAAGCACATATTGAAATGATGCGCCATTATCAAACTGAATAGGAACTTTTGCTACTAACATGTGAAAAGTGCACTCTATCACTGTTACATCTCTTAACCTTTATCACTCCTAGTATCGCCCCCACTGACCAATTACAGGGAATGAGATGTTTGGCATAATTATCTTTTCTAGATATTGAAGTTTAACTTTTAAGCGCCGAATGCTTTTACTGAAAGCATTTGTGATGAAGAGTTTTTCTTAAATGCATCATGTATTTCTCTACCTTGTGAATTAAATGTGCTACAAGCCATCTAACCTCCACTCAATGGCTCAATTATTAATGAATAAATTTTAGAGTAGATAAGAAACTCAGAAATGATTCCATTCCCCAGGCTCATCCCATATTTTATAAACAAACTTTAGAGATGTTAAGTAACTTTCTAATGGTCACGTAGGTGCATATTACAGGAGCTCACCATAAAATTTAGGTTTCCTAATTCCAAATTTCATTGCTCTGTCTCATATAGTAACTCTCATTATATTGGATTTTTGGCACTTGTTGTTTTCCTTGCCCGGAATACTCTTCCATTAGATTCATATATCCTTACTCCCTCACTTATTTAAGGGTTTTTCCTCAATTGTCATCTTTTGAGTAAGATCCTTACTGATGGCCCTATTTAAATTCGCAATCCTCTCTCTCTGCCCCTGGCATTACTTTCACTTTTTTCTAATTTATTATTTTTTCTGACAGCATTCATTCTTTTCTAACCTTATATATACGAATTTACTCTATTTTATTTATTATCTTTCTCCTTTCATTAGAATGTAAACTCTGTGAAGAAAAGGTTTTTGTCTGTTTTGTTCATGAGCATATTGCTAGTGGTAGAACAGTGTCTGGCAAATAATAGGTGCTCAGTGAATATTTGTTAAATAAATCACTGGTCTGAGTGACTAAAATTTCACAGAGCTTTGATTTCCGAATAAGCCAAGTATTATAATATGGGCATTTCTGGGTTATTTTCTCTTCCGTCAGAACAGAAGATTAAAAAATTATTCGTTAAAGTCCTCTGGTTAAAAAAGAAAGTTGAGTTTTAACTGGTAAATCTGTAGCATAAAGTTGATTTATTTTTAGATACAATAAAATATATATTGCCTTTACCAATATATTTCCACCATACAATTGAAAACACTGATGACTATGGCATCAATGAAACTAAATTTTGAACCGAAATGATGACCAACCTAATAAAACCCTCTGCAAGTGTACCCAGTAGGTACATGATATTTCAGTCTCTGTCCCAAAGTGGTTTTGCTTGTTCAATAGAGAGCTCATGTGGCCACTTTAAATCTAGTCGATGGGAAATAAACAACAGTATTTGTTGAAACACTATAAAAAACCTAGGGATTGCTGGGTAATGTTTAAAGAGTAACCTTCAGTAACATCCATGAAAGAGCTTTACAATGGTGAGTTTCAAAGGATGAGTCTTTGAGGAAGCTGTCTGAAAATAATATAAAATGAATGTTAAGATATTCTTTGCAGTTTTATAGTAGGGCATAATTGAAAGAAAACTAACTCTTTAACAATAAGGGAATAATTAAGTAAATTGCTGATTGGAAAATGGTGCTTCAATTTAAATGATGACTTTAACAACCATAGAGCAATTTAGAAAAATCTTATAAAATAATATTAAATTCTTTATATTTTTGAAACTTCATGTGTTGACAGGAGTCATGTAAAAATATGCACATGAATGAACTTGAATGTGTCATTATGAATAATAAGCAAGATATTTTTTTTTATTTTCCTATCTTCAATACTTCACAGTATAACTAATAAAATAATAAGAGAAATATATCATGGAGCATAAGTGATAGCTGTTTAGCCAAGGTAACTAAAGAAAAAGTTGGTTAATATGAAAGGCAATTACTGATATTTTTGGACTAACATTTAAAAAGGATTTCCCAAACTGTGTCTTCAAGATTTTCCACATAATAATAGCTGTATCATCCACACATAAAAGAGATGTGAGGTTAAATAAGATTTTACCCCTATTGGAGATTTATGATACAACTATTAATTAAAGGCTCTGTAAATTTCTGTAGTAAAATAAATTATTCAATTACACCTTATTCTTCCCCCAAATCTTTTGACCAAGTGCTATTTTTTTTCCTAGTCTACTTATGGATATCCTGAGAAAGACCACTGTTTTTGCAGAACATGATTGGGGAATAGTACATTAAGCACATAGCTACTTTGGTTTTCCTTCAATGCAGTTTCAAACAAGCAAAAATATAGAAATTAAGGAAAAAAGAGTTTGAGTAGTTGAGTCCAATTTGTTTTATTCTGGACCGGAGGAAGACTGGCCTTACATTTAATTGTTGAAGTTAGAAAACTTCTCCCTGAAAAGAGAAGCAGCCAAATAAAAACCTGTCCATAGAGACCTTTTATAGCAGGGCTGAGTCAATTCCAGGGACAGATAATTATGTCAAACTGTTGGGAGATGAGCCACTTGGAAGTCAAAGTCTTAGAGATTATAGAACTAAGTTAGGAGATACCAGGGAGGTTCCAGGACCCATGTATTCCCAGGACACTCTGTACTATTACTAGTGTGTTATTTTTTTAGAGATTGTTTTCAATAGTCTTTTTCCTCCTTCTCTCTTTCTCCCTCCTTTTTTCTCTCCATTCCTCCTCTTTCTGTTTCTCTTTCCTTCTCCCCCTCTCCCTGTAAGCTTCTTGATGATAGTGACCATTAATGGTCACCTTTGTACCCAGTGACTGAGTCTTAGTTGGTGTCGAATAAATACATGTTGAATTAAGAACTAAGAGTGAATGAAAGAATGAATGTTCTTGTGCTCTACAGAATATTGTATGATAAACTCAAACACTCTTTATAAGTGTAGTTCATAAATAAAATAGTCTTGTATCAACTTTCTGTATTTACAGTAGATTAGAAAGTACTAGAATAATAGTTCTCAACCTTCCCCTAATTTATGCACTGTTCATTAGTTTAAAAGATATATTTATTTCTAATTTTATAACATATGACACTATAAAATACTCGAACATTTTGGATAAAGCTAATTCATCTCCTGACTATCAACAACCAGGCTGGAAATCTTGTAGTCAGTTGGGTACACAGATCATTGCCTCTGGATCTTTCATTTTTAGGAAAAATGTATTATTTAATTTTTTTCTGATGGCTGTTGAGAAGTCTATAAAATGACTATTTAATTTACCCTACTGACAGACTTTTAGGGTGTTACCAAGACTTATTATTATGGTAAAGGCAGCAATGACCATGCTTGTATCCTAGATCAGATACTGAGAAACAAAATTGTTTGATCATAAATTTTAAAATTGAAATACTGTTAAATTGTCATCTCAACAGATTTACATTCCTATCAGCAATGTAGAACATATGTATTTCCTTCCTGTACTTGTGCCAAAATATTTTTATTATCAAATTTAATTTTTTTCTAGTAATTTGGGTGAAAATTATATTTTCCTTAGTTTTCACTTCCCAGATTACTACAAAAGTTTAGCAAGTTTTTATATATTATTTGTCACTGTATTAATTTTAGCTAATATATTTTAAATGATATTAAAATATAAAAACCATGTCATTACCATAAATTATCTAGTCCTGTTGCACATTATTATAAGCAAGACTGTACCTTTAAACTATTCACAAATGTACAGTTGTCTATTTATGTGGCTCCTAAAAAGATCTCTAGCATTCTAAGTTTTATAATTTTCCTCAGTAGGAGGTTGTAATGCTCAAACCCTTTACAGCAAAGTCATTCACCTTTCTGGACAGACAGTTCTTACTTTAAGAAAACATTATTTCCACTTTGTAACTGAATCTTCTCACACTCATATTACCCTCTGTGGGCAGATATTACATTTATACTTCTGTTGCCCTTGTGCCTAAGTGTTAAGTATACCAAGAATATATTACAGTTGTAATAGAATTAGCAACCCAGTCATTTTTCTCCCAATATTAAACTCTAATTCTACCCTCATTTAAAAAAAAATTAAAAGATAGTCTTGTACTATCAAGTAGCATAATAATGATTACAAGTAGGGAAGACCATTATGATAAAATAGTAAAAAGTGATTGATTTATGATTATGGCACATAAAAATCTCTTTATAAGCAAAACTGCTTATAAGAATGATATAAACGGTGGTTGGGGAAAAGAATAAATGGAGGTGTAAAGGGATTAACTAAGATACTTTAATACACATACACACACTCGTCCCCACTCTGAACAATAATCAGATAATGCAATGTTGGATATGTTTTGAACTAATCTTTTTAGAACAGGGATTATTAAGGTAAGAAAATTTTTACAAAAAAAGAGAAGCTTATAGTTTTGCTTTATTATTTTTAAACCATATTTGTCATGAACAACTCTGATTTTTTTTTTTAAAGAAAGTCTTCATTTATATTTAAATAAAGATCATTGACAAGGAGAGTATAGACCGCTGTTGTATGGGCAACTTAATGTTTAAACTCTAAAGTAGTTTGTTTTCCTGTTTCTGTTCTGTCAAAGTAACTTTTCAATTAGATAAGTATGAAAAAATTCTATATATCATTCATTTTCACTGATTTGGTAAAAGAATAGTTTCAGATTCAGGAAAATTTATCTTAAGCATTTGAGGTATTTTTAGAGACCTGTTCTCAAGCTTAACAAATAATATTACTTGAAATTCTTCCAGCCTCTTTTCCTTGAAATTAACCCCCCTAAATTTCATAATCACACGTAAAAAAGACTAAACTGAGAATTAGGAGATTGCATTCAGGTCTGGGCTCTGATATTAAACATCTGTGTGACAACAAGACGATTCTTGTGATTATTTTTCTGACCTTGTGTGTCTTATTGAGTAAAACAAGGGATTTATTTGGATTGAGGAATGCCAACTCAATTTCCTTGATTTGTCTTCCAACATTAAAAAAAAATTAGGGATTTCACATGAAGACAAGTATTTCAGTTGTTCCTTGAACTCCTGAGTGATCTGGCAAGAGAGGTCTATTATTCCTACATTTTAACCACAAGCTGGTATCCACCTATGGAGCATGAAAATCCCAGTTACATAGTCTCACCTGGCCTGATTCATTCATTTATTGTTATGTACTGTACACCCTATACTCTTCTGAATATTCAGCTAAGGGCTGGATGAATGTCTATAGAGCCTTCATGTTCTAAAACACAAACGGTTGAGGTCCCAAAGGACTTACCAGTGAGGTACCAGGAAAGACTCATGACTTATGTATCTAGATCAATTCAGCATCTTCATATCTCCCTCTTCTCTCATACAGTGACTCAGTGACTGGCTTCTCTGGAAGGCATCTGCCTCCCACTTCCCCAAATGGCTCACAGGTCTCTCCAAGTTCTATTGTTTGCACCTACCCAATTATTCCAACCAAACTATCTTTGCATACTCTTACCTAATTTCCAGATTTTGTTCTTTACCTTCCTGGTGGACTTGATATTTCAGTCCATGGACTTGATAAACTTCTTTCTCTACAAGGCTGCTTTATCAAGTTCAGGGAATCTAAATTCTTATTGGATCATGTAGGCAGTGGCAGTCCAATCCTGTCTAATTCCCCATTTAGCCATGGTTCCTAAAGACTGCAGCCTATGACAATGTACCAGCTTACTGTCAAGGAAAGTCTCATGATGAGGTGGCACAGCTACAGCTACACAGTTGCTGTAGTGCAGAGAAGGATTACAGCCTATTTCTGTAATTCTGTGATTATAATTAAAAGATTATAAAACTCTTTTACATAAAAGACACAGATGTCCAGAGAAATTAAGTTGAATGATCTACTTGGTTTTAAAGATAGACTTTGAACATAGATTTTAAAAAAGTCTTAACAACAGCATTGAAAGCAGGATGATGGCTTCAAAGCAGGTGAAAAGTACGGTAAATAAAGGAATAAAGGGTGTAGGTAAGAATTGTGGAGGAAGGAGACGGGCTAGGAGCTGAAGAAATCTTTACCAACTGATAACTTTGCCTTTACATCCACTTGAAGAAAATTGTTATTTCTTATTAGATATTAATAGGAATCTGTGAAATTCTGAATAGTTTTAAGACTTAAATAAGGAAAAGTGACTTCAAGAAGTTTTAGATGCATAAATCATCCTATGGAAATAGCCTCAATATATTTGAAATGAAAACCATGAGAAGGAACACTACATGTCTCCAGAAGTCTGTTAATTCTAGCCCCACTCATGGAATTTTCAACATGATCACAGAAGTACATACTTAAATAATATAAATTCAACTATTATTTTTTAGTAACTAGCTACGCGACCATTTAATATTTTCTGTTCTCAAATTTTGCAT